>NW_018406398.1:7500-36660 GCF_002113885.1 Mizuhopecten yessoensis
ATTACCTTAACTTGAACATTAATTACATGAATTCAGGTAATATTTAATGTAGCACATAACCTTAGCTTTAATACAAATCATAGGTGTATTATGTTTTGTACCATATAAACTTAACTTTAATATAAATCAGAGGTATGATGTATAAGGTAGCATATAACTTTAACTCTTTCACAAATTACAAAAGCACAACAACAACAAGAGGCCCAAGAGGGCCTGTATTGCTCACCTGAATATTTAAGCAGTCATAGCAAAATATTCTCATTAAATATTATATTGCACTAAAAATATTTCCCTCGAAAACTTTGTTGGCTCCATCTGTTAAAACTACCAGCAAAATATTCTTATAAGATTCTATGCTTTTCGATTCTTCTTCAGAAGTTGCTTGACATATACTTCCCTGTGACCTTGTAAGTAGGTCAATGTCATATTCCTTTTCCAATTGGTTAGCTCTATTCATCAAAGCCACTATATTGTATATTATAATTGTATGCCTTTTAATTCTTCAGAAGAAGTAGGTTGAACTATTTGACATATTTGATTGCTGTGACCTTGAAAGTAAGTCAAGGTCATTTTCATTCACAAACTTTGTTTGGCTCTTCCCCAGGAAGCCACCTGCCAAATATTAAGGTTCTATACCTTTCAGTTCTTCAGAAGAAGTTGTTTGAAGTGTCTGACACATTTGACCCCTGTGATCTTGAAAGAAGGTCAATGTCATTTTCATCCTCAAACTTTGTTGGGCTCTATCCCAGGAAGCCATCAACAAATATAAAGATTCTATACCTTTCAGTTCTTCAGAAGAAGTCGTTTGAAGCATTTGACATATTTGACTCCTGTGACCTTGAAAGTAGCTGGTCAAACTAATTTTCATTCTCAAACTTTGTTGGGCTCTATTCAAGGAAGCCACCAGCCAAATATAAAGATTCTATACCTTTCAGTTCTTCAGGAGAAGTCGTTGGAAGCATTTGACATATTTGACCCCTGTGACCTTGAAAGTAGGTTAAACTAATTTTCATTCTCAAAGTTTGTTAGGCACTATCCCAGGAAGCTACCAGCCAAATATAAAGATTCTATCCCTTTTAGTTCTTTAGAAGAAGTCGTTAAAAGTTTTTGACATATTTGACCCCTGTGACCTTGAAGGTAGGTCAAACTAATTTTCATTCTCAAAGTTTGTTAGGCACTATCCCAGGAAGCTACCAGCCAAATATAAAGATTCTATCCCTTCTAGTTCTTCAGAAGAAGTCGTTAAAAGTTTTTGACATATTTGACCCCTGTGACCTTGAAGGTAGGTCAAACTAATTTTCATTCTCAAAGTTTGTTAGGCACTATCCCAGGAAGCTACCAGCCAAATATAAAGATTCTATCCCTTTTAGTTCTTCAGAAGAAGTCGTTAAAAGTTTTTGACATATTTGACCCCTGTGACCTTGAAAGTAGGTCAAACTAATTTTCATTCTCAAAGTTTGTTAGGCACTATCCCAGGAAGCTACCAGCCAAATATAAAGATTCTATCCCTTTTAGTTCTTCAGAAGAAGTCGTTAAAAGTTTTTGACATATTTGACCCCTGTGAAAGTAGGCGCATGCCTTGTGGTCAAAATTGACGTCGCTAGAGCCTGGCATCAAATATTGCGTTACTAATTCTCGAAGTTTTCTGATGTAAAAGTATATGATTTGTGTTGATTTAATGGTTTTCCTGTTAATAAATATTTCAATTGTATGGCAGAATGAACCAATATTTACACTTGTGCTTTTGGAGACAATTAAATATTTTCCACGAGCTCCACACTCATGGTTCATCGAGGGACTTTTTTGTGATTCCTTTGGTTTTCAAATCATACAACACCATATCTAGGTAGCTTGGGTCCGGGTATCCATACCTTAAACAAAATTAAATAAAGCTATAGAAAACACGTTTTAAAAAGGGAACATAATTTGCTAATTTTTTTTTTTATTTCATATCCATTATTTTATCATAAAAGGCCTGCAAGGTATGTATGGTTTTTCTTTTACAAAGCATTTATCAAATCTACAGTCACGTTTAAACAAAAACCTTCCAATGTAAGTAAAGACTTGGAAGAGGTATGAGGATCCTTAGTCTAATAGCATCAAATGTTATGGTAGTTAGACTTAACGGAGCCACCTATTATAAGCCCAAACTAAGTCTGAAACATATTTTTAAATCCATCACTTTATCATTAGAATGCTTCAGAATTTCAGAACTGTTATATTAAAATTAAAGCATAACACTATTATTTAAGTAGTGAAATATATCCAGAACAAATCAGAATCTATCGTTAATTAAGCTAAACTTCAATGTATAGCTATCACTTATTAGATACATAGACTTTTTACAATGTGATATTGTAAGCTTACGCTTCTGGGCCCCCGTCCATACTTGTTTTGTGGTGAATGTCATTCCAGGTCACAACCCAATCATTCCCAGTTGTCCTTGAGCTTCCAATGGTGAACACCAACCTCCGGTCAAAGGCTATTTTTAACAATTTGGCCACAAGACGACCTTTCTCGTTGTCAGGAAGAAACCCAGGTCTGGTGATACCCTGGTAGTGTTTACCTGGTGTAGGATGATCTGGCTACAAACATAGGAAAGCAGTTGAGGAACAAGCATGACTTTGTCAGGGTTGTACAAACTTTTTCAATAGCCCTAACTAACTCCCTATAAGAAGTAATAGTCATCAGTTCTAACTAACTCCCTATAAGAAGTAATAGTCAACAGTCCTAACAAACTCCCTATCAGAATAAGTCAACAGTCCTAACTAACTGCCTATAAGAAGTAATAGTCAACAGTCCTAACTAACTGCCTATCAGAAGTAATAGTCAACAGTCCTAACTAACTTCTTATCAGAAGTAATAGTCAACATACCTAACTAACTCCCTTTCAGAAGTAATAGTCAACAGTCCTAACTAACTGCCTATCAGAAGTAATAGTCAACAGTCCTAACTAACTTCTTATCAGAAGTAATAGTCAACATACCTAACTAACTCCCTTTCAGAATAAGTCAACAGCCCTAACCAACTCCCTATCAGAAGTAATAGGCAACAGTCCTAACTAACTCCTTATCAGAATAAGTCAATAGTCCTAACTAACTCCCTATAAGAAGTAATATTCAACAGTCCTAGCTAACTCTCTATCAGAATAAGTCAACAGGCCTAACTAACTCCCTATCAGAAGTAATAGTCAACAGTCCTAACTAACTGCCTATAAGAAGTAATAGTCAACAGTCCTAGCTAACTCTCTATCAGAATAAGTCAACAGGCCTAACTAACTCCCTATCAGAAGTAATAGTCAACAGTTCTAACTAACTCCCTATAAGAAGTAATAGTCAACAGTCCTAGCTAACTCTCTATCAGAATAAGTCAACAGTCCTAACTAACTCCCTATCAGAAGTAATAGTCAACAGTTTACTTACGGCCTTGGGAAATAGTTCACCAGGTTTGTCCTAACACCTCGAGAAAAACAGTTTTGACTATTGACTTAAAGGGCATGAATTAACTGTTTTGTTACTTACAATAATCTGTATGGACTACATTTGTATACACATGACAAAATGCAACACAAGTTCATCAATGGAGATTCCTTCACATCGCAATATGCCGTTAGAATTTTTACCGCAGTCTTTATTACATTTTTGGTATTACAAGAATCTGTTTCCAACTAATTCCAGTAAACCCTAGCTGCTCTGATATTTCTTGAGCACTTTAATCGAGATCAAATACATGCTTGGGCACGTT
This sequence comes from Mizuhopecten yessoensis, assembly GCF_002113885.1. Taxonomy (NCBI): domain Eukaryota; kingdom Metazoa; phylum Mollusca; class Bivalvia; order Pectinida; family Pectinidae; genus Mizuhopecten; species Mizuhopecten yessoensis. The sequence goes on from NW_018406398.1 coordinate 11,245, forward strand.
CTTTGCTAAGGAAATGTGTGTTAGTTCGAGAGCTTCCCATGAAAATAGTTTCGACTAATTCATGGCTGTATATGAATAACGCTATTTTCACTATGAAGATAGTCAAAACTTGTTTTATCACTTCTCATATAGAGAGTCAGGTAACAATCCTAACTATTTCCTATAAGAACTAATAGTCAACAGTCTTATTTAACTCCCTATCAGAACTAATAGTCAATAGTCTTAATTAACTCCCTATCAGAGTTAATGGTCAAAAGCCCCAACTAATTAACTCCCTATCAGAATTAATGGTCAAAAGTCCTAACTAACTCCCTATCAGAAGTAATAGTCAACAGTTCTAACTAACTCCCTATCAGAAGTAAGAGTCAATAGTCCTAACTAACTCCCTATCAGAAGTAATAGTCAATAGTCCAAACTAACTCCCTATCAGAGTTAATGGTCAAAAGTCCTAACTAACTCCCTATCAAAAGTAATGGTCAACAGTTCTAACTAACTCCCTATCAGAAGTAAGAGTCAATAGTCCTAACTAACTCCCTATCAGAAGTAATAGTCAATAGTCCAAACTAACTCCCTATCAGAAGTAATAGTTAATAGACATAACTAACTCCCTATCACAACTAATAGTCAAAAGACATAATTAACTTCCTATCAGAACTTATAGTCAATGGTCTTAATTAACTCCCTATCAAGATTTAATGTTCAAAAGTCCTAACTAACTCCCTATCAGAAGTTCTAGTTCAAGTCCTAACTAGCTCCCTATCAGAATTAATAATAGTCAATAGACATAACTAACTCCCTATCAGAGTTAATAGTCAACAGTCCTAACTAACTCCCTAACAGAAGTAATAGTCAATAGATCAAACTAATTCCTATCTGAAGTAATATTCAATAGTCGTTACTCACTCCCTATCTGAAGTAATAGTCAACAGTCCTAACTATCTCTCTAGGAGTAGCAGTGACCTAAAAATAACATTTAAGTGTAGTACTCCTCAATGTGTATCTATATATATGAAGTTTAATAAGTTTAGGACTTTTAGTATTAGGGTAAAGGAGTCAAATGCAAAATCTAACCATAATATGTACAGATGGGTAGACTTACAGATAGAAAAGGCTAACCCATACGGTAATGCCGCTCCAATATCAAGATTTAAAAATCAGTTTTCTATTTTTATAATATCTATACTTCCTAAATAAAGCTCTAAAGAATAGAAATTTCTCCAGTTTGAGTCATACTCACGCCTTGTTTCCCAGCAGGGAAGTGATATCTGATGTTGATGATACCACATCCACTATAACCTGGCAAGGAGCCACCTGGCCCATGCAACTTGGTAGTAGTTATGGTCATCATCTCCGGTGGCTGGTCCCCTGTGATCTTCCCATGGACAGCTCCACACTGGGGACAGGCTGGCTTGTACTTAAACTGCTGGTCTATACACTCTCTACAGAACATGTGACCACACGACAGCTTCTTAGGCTCAGTCATAGTGTCTATACAGATACAGCAGTTCTCTGTAACCTCCAAACCTACCCCTCGGTCAAGTCTAGCCATGTCAGTGTCACTCTGACCCTTCTTGTCATCCTCTGATCCATCACTGCTTTTGTTGAAGTCTTTTCCAAAAGCATCCCTCAATGCAAGTACAGCTACAATATCATCATTGCAGAAATACAGTGTTTTCCTTGATGAAGTCTTCTCTGCATACCTTTTACAAATGATGGCTATAAATCTGCAGATAATGTTAATTGGAGTAGCATTGTTTTCAACTGCACCTGTTGGTAAAATAAATATAAGATGTTACAATTACTTTTTGAATCACGGCCAGATCAACATTGCAGATATACCGTGTCTTCTTGGACAAGGTCTTAACCATTATTCTCCTGATAGTTAAAATTGGAGTAGGATAATTCCTTAACTCTTTCTGTTAATAAGAGGAATGTTTATATTTCAAGCAAAATATGAATATCAAGAGATATTCCAACTTTTTAAATTTAACAAGAGTGTCATAGGGCATAACAATATACACACGTCCTTTGCCAATATAACATACTTAAAATCCGTCTGATGCAATATTGTAACTAGATGTATGAAAATATGGAAAGGTAAAGAAAAGAAACAAAATTTGTACTGTGTAATTTAACTCAGTAAAGTTGAGAACTATTCCTGGAATGTGGTGAAAGGTCAAGAAAACATACTGTACTTAACCAAAATAAGCTGAAGGAATAAATATAGATCATGTATCCTTTAAGACTTTTAAACAAGCGGCCTAGAGGGCCTGTATTGCTCACCTGGATATTTAAGTAATGGTATGGTAAACATCATATTCTCATTTTGTATGGCAAATATCACATATTAATTCCTACGGATAGTTCCATTCCCTGGGGCAAAGCCTTATCCATTCTTCATGCTCAGCTATTATAATTTTTGGTACTTTGGGTGGAGGTCTCATAAGTTTCAATCGGGGATTAAGTCCCTCTGTACGGGAGCAGACCCAAGGCAGACACTGTTAGCATGATTGTGTTTCTTTGTGCCAAGCAATCCCTTTTTTAGTAATTATGGTGGGGGGGATCTCAACTGTTTCCAAGATGTTACCCAGGAAGTAAGTCTTTTGAGGTGTGGGCAGACCACATCATGGTTATGTTCATGTCTGTATGCCAAGCAATTGTATCTATACAGTTGGAAACTCAACTATTTCAAAGTATTGATCCACGGACTAAGTCTCTGTGGGTTTGGTTAGACTCCTAGGAAAATTCTGATATCATGATTGTGTTTGTCTCATCATGCACAGCAAGTGTATATATATATGGTTATCAGGTGGGGATCTCAACTGTTTTCAAGTTATGGCCAAGAAACTAAGTCTCCATGCCTGGGGCCAGACCCCACAGTCAATTCTAATGCTATGATTGAGTTTGTCTCCTTATGCCTAGCAATTGTAAATATGGAAATGGGGTGGGGATCTCGACCATTTCAAAATGATGACTCTCTGACCAAGTCTCCATGGGTGGAGCCAGACCTGTGAACAATCCTGGAACTAGATGTGTATTTGTCTTTTACTCAGAAATTGAATATATGGTTATAGGGTGGGGTTATTAATCATTTCCAAGTTAAAATCTCTTTGAGGCCTAACCCTTCAGCCCCTTGGTCAGCCCTTCCCATTGTGTACAATTTTTAATCCCCACAACTAGAGAATGCTTCCAACCAAATGCGATGATATACTTCAATTCCAGTCAAATTTAGTTGATATTCTTCTCTTAGTTCCAGAGAAGAATTCGCTTAAAGCAATATGGCTTTTTGGCTTTGTCCCTCAGACCTCCAGTGGTTTAAGAGAAGAAGTCATTCAGAGATATTGTTGATGGACAGACGGATGAATAGACAGATGTCTGATGGGGCGGTATTGAATTAGCACACCTTGGACCTTTGGATTAGGTGTTCATATAATGTACATGCATATAAAGTTTAATCAAAATTAAATGATACTTAAGCAAGTTATGATTGATGGATGCTTCAATTTCCCATACCATAATATGTCCTGTCAAAATTTCTGACAGAATTATAATAAATAAATGAATTGATATAGTCCATGTAGTGACTGAACCAATTTAGTAGAGGTAACTAGCAAGAAGCCCATGGACCTCATTAAAGCTCACTGGGTACTGACTTATATTAACTGTATCTTTAATAGTATGTATGTATCAGAAATTTAACACACAGGCTGGGAACATTTCAAGAGAAATATGAATGTATGTTTTTCTGTGAATTCAAAAGAAGCTTGAGTTAAAATTTGTCAGCTATTTCAATATGATCTAAAATGTGAGAAACATTGTAATTTCAAAGGTCACAACATTTGTATTAATTCAAATTGTATAAATTTGTTGACAAAAAAATACTATAAATATGTACATTAGAGACTTTGATTAACAAACTATAACAAAGTACACAATTGCATATGTTTGTACCATGACTTATTTTGTGAAAATTGAGACTTAAACAAGGTTACTGTGAAATGGTAAAGAAAAGAATTCCACAAAAATAATCTTAAAACATACCGAAAGACCTTATATCTTATATTGATCCTGGATTAAGTTAGAAATAATAAGAAATATGCTTTCTTACCAATTCCAAGAATTGGTAATGCTAAAGATGTAATATCCAGATGTTTCTCAACTAACTTTGAGAAGATGTTGTTGTAAGATTTTTCAAGGTTCTCCCAGTAACTACTCTGGTCTGCGACGGCAGTGACATCCCATTTAGGTGCAACCACATGTAACACATACTTAAAGTGAGATCGACCCGCTAAAGTGTCAAGTTCCTCCGTCAGCTTCAGTTTTCTTTGATGAAGTCTTAGCTCTGACTGGTCATTATCTACATACACTTGTCCAGCTACTCGAGCGATTTCCCTGGCAATACTTCCTGTACTGTCACACTGGACATTCTCGGGACTGACAATGGCGTCAGCCTCAATCTCCACAATATTTCCATGGACGATGTGTACAGTCCAATTATTCCCTATCTGATACTTAAAACGTTGGCCACGGGATGGTGAACGTTGAAAGTTTCTATGTTGATCTATGAAGGGTGGACTTGCTGGGTATACAGACGATCCATCTCCATTCGCAGATTCACTGCTGGACCTTTGTAAAACTGGGGTAGTATTCCACAGAGACATAAAAGCCGATGAGAAATTGTTTCTACCTCCAGTGCCAGCTCCAAAGCTACTTGACCCAGCATTTCCAGCAAAACATTTGGTGAAGGTCGTCTGTATCAGTTTACACATCTGTGTGTCCTTGTCAATGAAGTGTACCTCGGTCAAGGTCGAGTGACTCCGTCTTGATTTACTGTACTCCTTTACTGCTCGGTAGTACTCTTGGGTACAGAGTTCCTTTGGCACCCCAAATATACCTGTGTGAGGATTAAATGGTGGTTAGTATGTGATCTTTGTTTAATTACTACAACTGTACTGAGTAACAAATTTGATGTTAATGTACTATAAACTATCTGTTGGTATGAAATAATGCTTTGCTAGGTGCCTTCCACATGGTATTTCAGTGAGATAGCACTATAAAGTCGGCATCGGATCTAATATGGAATGAATTGGGCTTTGATTGTTATTTTAATTCTTTTAAATCTAATTCTAGAGGGGTAGTAGTTTTGATAAATAACAACTTTGAAGTGAAGGTACTGAAAGAAAAGAAGGATTTGACAGGGAACTTTTTGGCACTGGATTTAACAAGAGGCCCAGAAGGCCTGTATAGCTCACCTGAATATTTAAGCAGTCATAGCAAAATATTCTCATTCAATATTATATTGCACTACAAATATTTCCCTCGCAAACTTTGTTGGCCCCATCTGTTGAAACTACCAGCCAAATATTTTTATAAGATTCTATGCTTTTTGGTTTTTCTTCAGAAGTTAATTGACATATTTTTCCCTGTGACCTTGTGTGTAGGTCAATGTAATTTTCCTTCTCATACATTGTTAGCTCTATTCCAAAAAGCTACCAGCCAAATCTTATGAATCCATTCTATTTGGTTCTTAAGAACAAATCCTTTAAAATGCTGTTGATCTCTGTCCTTTAAGGTATGTTGAGGTCATTTTCATTCGCAAACTTTGGTGAGCTCTATCCCAGGACGCCACCAGTGAAATATTATAATTTTATGCTTTTGATTATTCAGAAGAAGCCGTTTGATGTTTTTGACATATTTGATACCTGTGACCCTGAAAGAAGGTCAAGGTCATTTTCATTCTCAAACTTTGTAGGGATCTATCTCAGGAAGCCAACAGCCAAATATAAAGATTCTACACCTTTTAGTTCTTCAGAAGGAGTCGTTGAAAGAGTTTTTACATATTTGACCGCTGTGACCTTGAAAGTAAGTCAAGGTCAATATCATTCTCAAACTTTATTGGGCTCCATCCAAGGAAGCCAACAGCGAAATATGAAGATTCTATACCTTTTAATTCTTCAGAAGAAGTCGTTTGAAGCGTTTGACATATTTGACCGCTGTGACCTTGAAAATATGTCAAGGTCATTTTCAAATTATGTTGGGCTCCATCCCAGGAAGCCATCAACCAAATATGAAGATTTTATACCGTTCAGTTTTTCAGAAGAAGTTGTTTGGAGTGTTTGACATATTTGACCGCTGTGACCTTGAAAGTAGGTCAAGGTCATTTTCATTCTCAAACTTTGTCTGGGTCTATCTCAGGAAGCCAACAGCAAAATATAAAGATTCTGTACCTTTTAGTTCTTCAGAAGAAGTCGTTTGAAGCGTTTGACATATTTGACCGCTGTGACCTTGAAGGTAAGTCAAGGTTAATTGCATTCTCAATCTTTATTGGGCTCCATCCAAGGAAGCCACCAGCGAAATATGAAGATTCTATACCTTTAAATTCTTCAGAAGAAGTCGTTTGAAGTGTTTTACATATTTGACCGCTGTGACCTTGAAAGTATGTCAAGGTCATTTTAATTTAAAACTTTGTTGGGCTCCATCCAAGGAAGCCACCAGCCAAATATGAAGATTCTATACCTTTTAGTTCATCAGAAAAAGTTGTTGAAGCGTTTGACATATTTGACTGCTGTGACCTTGAAAGTACGTCAAGGTCATTTTCATTTTCAAACTTTGTTGGGCTTTATCTCATGAAGCCAACAGCCAAATATGAAGGTTCTATACCTTTTCGTTCTTCAGAAGAAGTCGTTAAAAGTGTTTGACATAATTGACAGCTGTGACCTGGTAGTATGTCAAGGTCATTTTCATTCTCAAACTTTGTCCGGCTCCATCCCAGGAAGCTACCAGCCAAATATGAAGATTCTATACCATTTAGTTCTTCAGAAGAATTCGATTTAAGATTTTGACATATTTGACCCCTGTGACCTTGAAAGTAGGTCAAGGTCATTTTCATTCTCAAACTTTGTCAGGCTCCTACCAACGAAGACATCAACCAAATATCATGACTCTAGGCCTGTCCATTCTTCAGGCGAAGTCGTTAAAAGGAAAAGTTGACGGACGCCGACGGCCATTGGCGATGGCCACCGCGCCATGGCATAAGCTCACTAGCCCTTCGGACAGGTGAGCTAAAAATTGAGGGGGGAAAACTTACTTTGATAATTATTTATGGTCCTAACTCTGATAGTCCAGCTTTCTTTGAAAACATTGAGAAAACTTTTCATCACTTTAAAAATGACAATTGTATAATATGTCACGACTTCAATTTGGTTCTTAATCCTGATCTAGATTACGATAAGAATTACAAACAAATTGACACTACGAAGGCTAGGGAAAGTGTTTTTAGAAACAATAGAGAATTTAGATCTAGTTGATATTTTTAGAAAGCAATACATACTAATACAAAAAGATACACATGGCGAAGAAGTAGTTCAATAAAACAAGCTAGGCTTGATTTTGTTTTAGTATCTGGAAGTTTAATTCAAAGTAATACAATGTATAATGTTGATTCAGACTATAGATCTGACCATTCCTTGGCAAAAATTACATTTAAGTTTAGCCAATTCAAAAAAGGTAAAGGATTATGGAAATTTAATAACTCTTTGTTGCATGACCGGGAATATCTTAACCTTTTCAATAATACTATAGCAACTATAAAAGATCAATACTGTATCCCCATATATAATCCTGAATTTATCAACAATATTCCTGATACAGATTTACATTAATAATAAGTAAATAAACTTCAGAGAAAATAACCTAATAGATGAAATTCAGAAGTTTGAAAATCAGAATGATATAAATTTGGAAGAGTTGGATAGGAAAAAGAAGGAATTAGAAAATATTAGAACCCATAGGGTGAAGGGAAGTATAATTCAAGCAAAAGCTTTATGGATAGATGAAGGAGAAATACCAACAAATTATTTTTCAGTTTAGAAAGAAGAAATTTTACATCAAAAATATTCCAAAGCTGCAAAGGGAAAATGGAGAATTGATAACAAAACAAGATGATATTTTAAAAGAAGTAAAAACATTTTGATGAAAAATTATACTCCACTGTTGATAACGAAATTATAGAAATGACTTTAGATGACTTCTTAGATTTTGATGCGCCAAAATTGAATATAGTAGAAGCTGAAAGTTTAGAAGGATTACTAATACTAAAAGAGGCATCTCTAACCCTTAGAAATATGAACAAGAGGCCCAATGGGCCTGAATTGCTCTCCTGGTATTAATCTCACACTTGTAATCTTAAAAGTGAACTAAATACAGCTACAGGCAGAATATCAGTGTTTGATTCATAAGAACCTATTAAAAGATTTAAACATATGATGCCTGTGACCTTGAATGTCGAACAGGGACATTAGGTTGAACAGATTTTATAGTCTTCCAACCCAGCATGCTTCTGGCAAAATATCATTACCCTGGACCTTTGGATATACAGAACAAGTCATTTAAAGATTTAAACATATATTGACCCCTTTGACCTTGAATATGGGCGAAGGTCATTCATTTAAACAAACTTGATAGTCCTTTATCCATGCATGTTAATGGCAAAATATCATCACCCTTGGCCTCTTGGTTATTCAGGAAAAGTTATTTAAAGGTTTTAAACATATTTGACCACTGTAACCTTGAATATAAGTAAAGGTCATTCATTTGAACAAACTTGGTAGCCCTTCATCCCAGCATGTTACTGGCCAAATATCATTATCATAGGCCTCTTGGTTATTGGGAAGAAGTTGTTTAAAGGTTTTAAACATATTTGACCCCTGTGACCTTGAATATGAGTGAAGGTAATTCATTTGAACAAATTTGGCAGCACTCAATAACATTCTGCTACTGGCCAAATATCATCACCCTAGGCCTATTGGTTATTGAGAAGAAGTTGTTTAAAATATTGACGCCAGACGCCGCGCCATGGCATAAGCTCACTTGCAGGCAGGTGAGCTAAAAATAAACAAGAGGCCCAGAGGGCCTGTAACGCTCACCTGGATATGTAATCAATCATGGCAAAATATTCTCCGAATGAGATCCAAGGGAATATGCCAGACCCCAATGCAAATTCTTGTAGTATGTCTGTATTAGATTGTTTATGCCCAGCAATTTAATGTATGGTTATGGGGTGGGGATCTCAACTGTTTCCAAGCTGTGACTCAGAAACTAGATCCGTAGGGTTGTGGCCAGACCCAGGATCAATTCTAATATCATGACTGCATTAGTCTCTTTTTGTCAAGCATTTGTATTTATAGTCTTGAGGTGGGGAACTAAACCGTTTCAAAATTAAGACCCAGGGGTTAAGTCTGCAAGGGTGGGGCAGACCCTGGAGTCAGTTCTAATATCATGACTGCATTCGTCTCTTTATGCCCAACAATTGTATATATACTTTTGGGGTGGGGATCTTAACCATTTCGCAGTTATGACCCAGGGGTTAAGTCTCCAAAGGTGGGGCAGACCCCAAGGCCATCCTGGAAGCAAATGTGCATTCATCTCTTTATACTCAGCAATTATATATATGCATGGTTAAAGGGTGGGGATCTGAACTGTTTCCAAGCTGTGACTAAGAATCTAGGCCCCTAGCGGTTCGGTCAGACCCCAGGGTCTATTCTAATACCATGACTACTTTCGTCTCTTTATGCCAAGCATTTGTATATGTAGTTCTGGGGTGGCGATCTCAACCGTTTCAAAGTTATGACCCAGGATCTATGTCTCAAAGGGTGGGGCCAGACCCTAAACCATTTGTACAATTTTGAATCCCTGCCTTCCATGAATGCTTCTGACCAAATATGATCGATATCAATGGCATAATTCTACAGAAAAAGTTGTTAATAGCAATGTAGACAAACTGTTCACTTTTGGACCTGCCTCTCAGCCCCCTGGGGGGTCAGCCCAACCATTGGTACAATTTTGAATCTCCACTACCGACGAATGCTTCCAGTCAAATGTGGTTGATATCCATCCCTTAGTTCCAGAGAAGAAGTCGCTTAAATCAATATAGCGCAATTGCCCCCTTCTGGCCCCGCCCCTTAGGTCCCTGGGGGGCCAGACCCCTTGTTTATACAAAATTGGTTCTTTTTCACGGAAGGATGCTTCAGACCAAATATGGAACAAATCCGAATAAGAGGGATTTTAAAGAATTTGCTATGATCCCAATATTGGGCCCCGCCGCTCAGGCCTCTGGGGGGCCAGACCCAAGGTTATACAAAATTGGTTCCCCTTCCCCCAAGGATGCTTCAGACCAAATATGGAACAAATCCTTTCATTCCTACAGAAGAAGAAGGATTTTAAAGAATTTGCTATATTTCCCCTATTGGGCCCCGCCCCTCAGGCCCCAGGGGGCCAGACCCACCATTCAAACAAAATTTGTTCCCCTTCCCCTCAGAATGCTTCTGACCAAATTTGGTCAAAATCTACTAAGTGGTTTATGACTAGTAGCAATTTTTAGGAAAAGTTGACGGATGCCGGATGCCTTTAAAACATCCTTCTGAAGGATGTTTTAAATGCATGACATAGACTAAGCACTAAAGAAGAAATGTATAGAAAGGAGGATTATTACTTATTTAAGACACCCATATGGTATAACAAAAATATAACAATTGGAAATAATGACATTTTCTATAGAAATTAGTTCAGTAAGGGGATCGCGATAATCAATGATTTAGTTAAAAATATTAGAACTTGCTCCTTTTTCTCTTTCAATGAATTTTTATGCTATGCATGGTTCAATAACAAATTATCCTTTGTATGCCTTAATTATCACAATGTACCCAACAACATGTTGATTTTTCCCAATCATGCCTTTAAATCTTGAGGTTATATTTAAAACAAGAGGCCCATAGGCCTAAACGGTCACCTGAGTCCTACAGTATTTATTTTTGTAGTTGAAATATGTACCAATTTGAGAACAAAATAGTTTTTCAAAATGGCGTCCGTGTCGGCCATATTGGATTTCTGATCGATCCGAAAAATAACAACACTTTGTCAAGACCATGAGTCGATAATTCCTACAAAGTTTCAGTTCAATCGGCCCTGCAGAACTTGACTTTAAGTTTGAAATAGTTTTTCAAAATGGTGGCCATGTCGGCAATATTGGATTTCTGATCAACCTGAAAAATAACAACACTTTGTCAGGCCCATGAGTCGATCATTCCTGCAAAGTTTCAGTTCAATCGGCCCAGCAGAACTTGACTTTAAGTTTGAAATAGTTTTTCAAAATGGCGGCCATGTCGGCCATATTGGATTTCTGATCAACCTGAAAAATAACAACACTTTGTCAGGCCCATGAGTCGATCATTCCTGCAAAGTTTCAGTTCAATCGGCCCAGCAGAACTTGACTTTAAGTTTGAAATAGTTTTTCACAAGGCAGTTGTGGCGGCCATATTGGATTTCTGATCAACCCGAAAAATAACAACACTTTGTCAAGACCATGAGTCGATAATTCCTACAAAGTTTCAGTTCAATCGGCCCTGCAGAACTTGACTTTAAGCTTGAAATAGTTTTTCAAAATGGCGGCCATGTCGGCCATATTGGATTTCTGATCAACCTGAAAAATAACAACACTTTGTCAGGACCATGAGTCGATAATTCCTACAAAGTTTCAGTTCAATCGGCCCTGCAGAACTTGACTTTAAGCTTGAAATAGTTTTTCAAAATGGCGGCCATGTCGGCCATATTGGATTTCTGATCAACCTGAAAAATAACAACACTTTGTCAGGCCCATGAGTCGATCATTCCTGCAAAGTTTCAGTTCAATCGGCCCAGCAGAACTTGACTTTAAGTTTGAAATAGTTTTTCAAAATGGCAGCCGTGTCGGCCATATTGGATTTCTGATCGACCCCAAAAATAACAACATTTGGTCAGGGAGATGCCAGTAACCTTCCCATGAAATATTAATGAAATCCCTTTGCCAGTTTTTCAGCTCAAGTTGAAAAAGTAAAATGTTAACGGACGACGGACGAAGACGGATAGCAATAGGTCACTTGAGCTAAAGCTCAGGTGACCAAAAAAAAAGGGTCATAGAAGTTCTATAAAGTTCTAATTCAAAATAATTGCTCTGTAACAGGACAAAATAAAATGGGGAAGTGTTCCTATCAGGTCATGCACAAGTAAGAATAAATCTAATAAATATCTAATATTTCAGACTTATATTTCATTTTGAGTTCATTAATAATCTTTACATCTGTACAGTATAAATAGAGTTACCTGAACTGATAGCAGGTATTGCTAGAGCCTTGTATTTTTGGAAGTCTGCCTCCTCCAAACTGTTCTTGACAGCAGTCTGTAAATCTGCCAAACATGTTTGCTTCTGGTCCTGACTATAGTCATTCCACCTTGGCCCGACAGCATGAATAACACCCTTGTACTTCAGGTTACCAGCAGTGGTAGTACACACCTCTCCAACTCTCAGGGGTCCATGGTTATATATGTACTCCCTACTCTCCCGCTCAAAGTCGTAACCAGCCGCATTAGATATCACATAGGCCACTCCCCCTCCATGTTGTAAATCGCCATTGGCAGCGTTTACAATACAGTCCACGTCAAGATGAAGGATACTGCCAGGATAAACTTGTATTAACAGTCCTTCTGGTGTAGTGAAGTCTTTAGGACTAACACTACCATAACCAGCCGTAGATTGAGTTTTCCATGATGACTGGCTCGCAGTGAATGACTGACTAAATCTGTGTCTATCTGTTGAAGTGCCGTCCCCTTTGTTTTGCTGAAGTGGTGTGTTGTCAAACAGCCTATTTCTCCGTGTTTCTGTCTGCTTTATCCTGCCTAATCCCAATGAGATCTTGTGCTTTGTTGTCTGTAGCTGACTGTAGGATTGAGTCATTAAATGGATCATGCTGTGTTCATCTTTTTTAAGTTGATAGCAGAAAACTCCAACAACAGACTTGTGAATTTGTTCGATAGTTCCTTTGACTTTTGGTTCCTCAGCTGGACTGAAGGAGACATCATCTTTGTTCATTATCTCTATGTGGTTCAACTTGGATTCAATGCAAGTTTGTATGACCTTCTTTTCACTCTTTTTATTGCAAGATACCTGAAGCATGCCGCCTCTGTAACATACAGCTTGTTGATCCATTGATCCATATCCACAGCAGAAAAACTGAAGAGCCAGAAAGGTTTCTTCTGGCATTACTATACTGATGTCTGGTACATGTTCAGAGTCATCTCGTGGAGAGCTGAAATGATCTCTGGTGTCATCGACTTTGATCAGGTCCCTGTCCTTCTACAATATAAAAGTGTTTGTATTTTGAGTCAAGTATTTAAACATAGTCTGATTCACAATATTCTTATTTCCTATGCCCCTTTTCTTACCTAGTTCAGTTCTATCATACAGACACACCACTAAGAGAAAGACTCTTTGTCATTTCATTGGATAACATCTCATCACAGAGGGTAAAGTTATCACACTGTTATGACCAATGGTATAGAAATCCTCAGCAAATTAATCTCTACGTAAAAAATATTTTTTTTAATGCTTTTTCATTTACTCAATAAGCATGAAACATTGACATGCCATGTAATATGATTGCAGCACCATTGCCAATAGTTGCAGAACCGTTACCATCGTCTGTATGTGATGAAAATAAACTGCACTTAGTTTTATCAAGACATCTTTAATGGTTTACAAAGGTTAGGGGTTGGACAAAATTTTCCTTAGAAATTTGCACTTATTTGACCTTTAACCTTGAGGTCAAGAGAGAGCAGCATACTAGTCTGGAATTCTGTAAAAAGACCCTTTTTGTTCGGAAATGTGCCTCAAATAATTTTACTGTTTAAAAAAATTAAGCATCTTATATTTTTTACCCAAGCCTGCACCGGGTGCAAAGTTAAAGATCTCAAACTAGTTCTGCAGTAATGTTACCTGACTCATGGTCATCTTACTAAACAAACCTTTGCTGAAGAGTCCTTTATTGATCCTGTGACATCTGGAGATCTCTTGGCAACTTGAGATTTTGTTGTCTACATCACCAATAAAAAAAATGGCAGTCACAAGTTTTCAAACAATATCAGGTATTTCAATTTATATACAGCACTTTTCAAACAATCTCAGGTATCTCAATTTATATTCAGCACTTTTCAAACAATCTAAGGTATCTCAATTTATATTCAGCACTTTCTAAGAAAAAGCGATAACAAGAACTGGTATATAGGAGCTATTAAAGCCTTTGCTTTTGAACAAAAGATGAAATCTTAAATCAAAATAAATTAGAAGTTAATAATCTTTTGAATTTCATAGTGTACCTGTTATCCCTGAATTTTATTTAGTTTGGAAGGACAAAATGAATGAGTCTAGGATTATTGTGAATTGATAAGCATGAATGAAAGATGGGAATAGAATCCAGGCAAAAAATCATCAATTACCTTAAAACAGAAAGTGAAACTAGGAGCTTCAGATGAGGGATACAAATCTTGTGCTACATGTACACAATGCCAGGAATGTCCAAGTGAATTCCTTCAATAAAATCAAGTAAGCTTTGGGCGTTCTCTTTCTAAAAACATAACTCTTAATATTTAACTTTTAACTCCTTTCTAGTTTTTAAATACTTGTATCAGTGTACTTACCACTGCCTGAGCCAGAAAATTGCTCAGAGTATTTCGAACCACCTCCTCCCAGGAAATGACAAGTCTATTGCCATCCACCACATCCTCTGTTAACAGGCACTCCAGCTTCAGGTGCCCGGGAATGTCTCCTGGCCAATGTAGTTTTGCGTGATGGTCACTTAACTGTTTTTCCAGTTTTGTCATGTCATATGACATGAGGTGCTGGACTGTATTTTGGTCAGCATCTTTGATAACCAAGGGGCAAGGGACCTTAAAGGTCGGTCCTCTATGGCTGACCCTGTGGCCCAGCATTTCATGGTAAGTCTGCACTGTGAGTGTTTTCCTATCCAATTTGTGTGTTCTCTGGCAGACTCTGTCTATCACTGTAAGGAAATTGATTTTGTTTGACAAACATACATGCATAACACACTGCAACAGAAATGTTCAACAGATTAAAATTTAGTTTAGAATCATTACTATTGTTACACACCTTTGAAATTTCAACTAAAAACAAGCTTCCATGTGGATTCAAGTTTGGTTATATATTAATAAAACAAGAGGCCCATGTTGACTTTTGACTACGGCTAGCACTTAAAGTTGACCTTTGACCTCATAACTGTGATAAAAAAAAAGAGATTTGCACTGCTAGTCTACATAACATAACCAAGTATCATGACTCTAGTCCAAATGGTTCTTAGGATATTGTTGTTTGAAGTTTTTACTATATTTGACCACTGTGACCTTGAAAATATGTCAAGGTCATTTTAATGAAGAAACTTGATAGCACTCTATTCCTAAGGTACTTACTGGCCAAATATCATGACCCTGGGCCTTATGGAGCTTGAGAAGAAGATTTTTACAGCTTTTTAACCCATGTTGACCTTTGACCCCACGACTAGCACTTAAAGGTGACCTTTAACCTAATTACTGTAATACAGAAAAAGATTCACACAGCTAGTCTACATAACATACCTAAGTATTAGGACTCTAGTCCAAATGGTTCTAAGGATATTGTTGCTTGAATTTTTGAACATATTTGACCCCTGTGACCTTGAAACTAGGTCAAGGTTTTTTAATGAAACAACTTTATAGCACCCCAACCCAGGTACCTACTGGCTAAATATCATGACCCTAGGTCTTCCAGTTCTTCAGAAGTTGTCGTTCAAAGGAAAAGTTGACAGATAGACAGACAACATTCAGACACTGCAGTACAGGCTAGCTCACATGGCCCTTTGTGGCTAGAGAACTAGAGAAACTTTGAGGGAGCTCACAAAGATATACACCCCCCCCCCTACACTAGCTTCTGAAGCAGAAATTTAAAAGCTTCAATGGCCATAACTCCAAGAAACAAAAGATCCAAGAGGGATCTTGGTGCCAACTATTGTACTGTCTTCATTAAGTCTATGTCAGTTCAATCTTTATTTTCTTCCCTCTTATCTTTTCTTTTCTCTGTTCAGTTTGTCTGGGAGCAATCTTGTTCCTCTGATCAGTCTGTGAAATTTTAGTACTTTCTGAAAAGTATTGCTTATACAAACTATAACTATCAAATTCAAGATGGCTGCCTGTTGGCCATTTTGGTTTTGCAATCAGTTTCAAACTTTAATATGAAAAACTAAGGATCATGGGGAACCTACATCTGTAATTTGAGAAAGATCCCATCAGTGCTTTCTGAAAATAGTGCTAACGGGAATTGTTTAAGGAAGGACCGCGGATGAAGGGTGATTTGATTTGCTCACCAGGATAAAAAAGTTGAATCATTAAATTCTGCAAGAATACAGTGTTCATCTCTTGCAAGTTTAAAAAAAACCTGGCCTAGATGGTTTCATTCCTCTACTTTGTTGACACAGACGCTGTTAGGGAGATTTCTATTAAGATGAGTTTTATATAATTAGAGTACGCGCTCAAACCTGTTTTTTTTTTTATCAAAACTGACCCATACTTGGGTACTAGCTGGGTTCTCACTTACAGCACTAAATAAAACACTGAAATCAATTTTTTCTTCTTCAAATATTGAAAGTAAATTACAGCTATTGTGAAAGAATGGTACACTCTGACAAGAAAAAGCTGTAGAGAACACTTACTAGGTCAAATATACACTGTACTACGTTTTATCTACATTGTGTGTAGTAACCTTACCTCCAGGATCTTCAAAAGTGACGTGAAAGTATCTGTCAGATATCTCCTTGACCTCAGTGACATCACTACCACCGCTTCTGCGGCTGTTCTCAAAATAAAATTCCAAGGTGTCCAGACTTGTACCTTTTCCGACCCCACTGACAAGGACACTGTGAGATATTGGCACCTGCATTGCCTCCAGCAGACAGTTTTCCAATTTTGAATTTTGACAGGCATTCTTCAATTTTTCAAAATCTAAAGAGAATTTAGTCAGAATTTTTTCAGACTATTAAAACATAAAAGAAGGAAATGAAAAAGACATGTACCGTTGTGCTATTTTTAATTTTATCTGAATTTACTATGTTTGGACAGATTTATATCTGTAATGAAGGCTTCTCTTATAATAGGGTAATCAACTTATTAACAAGAGGCTTGTATCAGTCACCTTGTATTATATAGTCCTAAGGGGCATGGCCGGACTCCAGGTCCAATCCTGGTAGCATAACTGTACGTGGCTTGTCATTCCCAGTAATTGTAGCAATGCTTGTATAGCGGGGTTCTAGAGAGAACAAACCCCTAAGGCCATTTTGATAGCACAATTGTGTTCCTATTTTGTTCAAATATTGAGGTAAGGATTTGAAATGGCCTGATAATGCTTGCAACCAAGAATGGTTGATAATTTTCTCACACTCCCAAGAAAGGAGATTGAAAGCAATATGTCCAAATAACCCTTGCTGTCATACAACCCCCAGTTCATCAGCCAATTTGTTAGAATGATTTTGAATTCCCACCACTTGAAAATGCTTCAAACCAAATTTGGTTGAGATCTATATCATAGTTCCAGAAGAGAAGTCAGTGTCAGTAATATACCAATTTATCCAAATTACTCTGTCCCTTCACTTGTAAAATGGTGAATCCACACTACCTGAGAATGTTTTCAACCAAACATGGTTGATATCCATCTTATAGTTCCAGCAGAGAAGTCCCCTTGAAGCAATATTGCCAAACTACCCCTTATTGACATGCACCTTAGTCACCCCCCCTCGTCCCTTACTGGGAAAAAAATACATCTATTCCTACCAGCCAAAGATACTTTAATTAAATTTGATAATTTGGGGCAATTCTGTTCAGCAGTTTATCAGAGAAGTTTAAGATTAAGAAAACTGTTGACGAGGGGATGACAAAAGCTACATGATATGACATCTCACCTTATCAGTCGACAGTTAGATTCTCTTTGAAAATCTTACCAATCTCTTTGTTCCAGGAGAGTATTTCATTAATTTATTTAACACAATATTTTGCTAATGTATTAATCATAATTACAAATCGACTTATGATGGCTAATGTTTTATACCTGGATCACCATCAAATGTAACCAAGACTGCACCCTCCTCTTCTCCGTATAAAAGTTCTAATGGAGACACATTGACTTTTGATTTCAGAAAATCCTCGAGCACTTTTCGTGTCGTTTTAGGATTCATGTTCCTGAAGAAAACCTTTTCCTTGTAAAATGAAGGACCGGGTACAGGTTCCAGGGCCTCAAACAATCTCACAGTTAAGGAAGACTTGTCTAAGGTGTGCTGTCTTCCAAGAACAAGTTGTGCATCTGAAATAGACAAGACCTGTTATTGTAGCCAAAGACACCTTTTCCAAATGCTTTGCAAGGAGCTGAACCATTGCAGTGGCCATAAAGGACAAATTAAGTGCTCCAAAGCCAATAATTCATATTTTTTGGTTAAGAATTATTGGACTATATCGCTAAACAGAATGAAGTTTAATACTTAATTGTATTGAGTGAAGTGACCTTGACATTTAGCCTCGGAATGAATGAGTGTTTGGCCCTTAAATGAGTAGTAGAGTTAAAGAGTAGGTGAGAAATTCACCAAAATTGAACCTGTAAGAATGCACATTAAAGTACATTGACATTTGAACCCAAATACGTACGTGTTTTAAGGTGTATTTATTTTTGTTCAAGGTAAAGTTATTAACAAGTGCAGGCAGAAAGCCACCTCAGAGATGAAAATTCTCAAAGACAGGATAATGGGTAGTTATTCAGTATAAGTCCCATGACTCACATAAAGTTTGTCAGTGGGGATATAAAAATAGCTTATTTGTAACATTTCATTTTTGAAAATAAAAATGCAAAAGTTTTTGTTTTGATTTTAAGTGGAATGAGTGAGGGTGAAACCCGCTATATAGATCACTTGTCCACCAGTAACAGATATATTACCTTCCTCGTTTTCATACGTGATGAAGATGACGCCGTCTTTCTCTCGTTTTGATGCATCAAAGTTTTCAATGTCAACTGGACGACCCACTGCTCTTTTACTTTCAAAGTAGAGCTCTACAGTGTCATTTGATGTCTGTTTGTCCATTCCTCGTACTTCTATAGTACAGCCACTTGTTGTCTTCTCGGAGTTATCTCCCTCTAGGAAATTAGTAAGAGTGGTCAGCATCAAGAAATGGCTTTTTTTGTGTGTTCAAAGTCAATAACAACAGTATCCTTATTAGAGTGAATAAAAATATCTCAAATATATTTACAAGTGTGTTATAATTGCAGAAGTTATAGAAATGCAGATATACTGCAGGTTTTATCAGGATATCTTTAACTTACCACTTGTATTTTTATGTGACCTTTTCATTAGAGGAACTGCATGCCTAACTGCTAAATTATTAAATGCATAGAAACCATAGTCGCCAATGATGCTTGGATAGAGTTAACAATGCCATATCATATACTTGCATACTAAGTTTAAGCAAAACTAGACACAGTGCACGTGAGGGATCGTTGGCATCGTCTTGGCGTACACATTTAAAAGTTTGAAACAATCAAACTTTTGTTTACCTTTGACCTTGAGGTAAAGTCCTCAGTGACCTAATGATAGTGCACTGCACATCAGCTATGGGTGATGCATGTATACTCCAAGTTTCATCATATATCTTTAACAGTTTAAAAGTTACAGTCGGGACAAGATCATATTAGAGAACAAGAACAAAAACCAGAAACAGAAGAACCTGTTGAGTTCTAATACAATATGTCTCCCTTCATTCGAATGGGTGACATCATTAAACCAGTGCAGAATGTAAGAAGGTAGAATTGCAACAACAGTTTTAAGCAATACAAGTGTTAGGTGTACCCAGTATCATTAGAGTTGGTGCAGTACTTTAGCAGTCCTGACAATGTTCCAAAACAAAGGGACATAACTCCATAAATAAGGGAAGCAACTCTAATTCAGATTATTTAATTAATTTCACCTCAATGTAAGGGTTGTGTGTAAAAAGAATCATTCAAATCTGTGCAGTACTTTGGAAAGAAATGTGCAAAAAAATTATCTTAATCAAGGGACCATAACTCCATAAATAGAGTGAGGTAACTCCAATTTATATACTTTATTCACATTCCCTCATTGTAAGGGTTGTGTGTGCAATGTTTCATTCAAATCAGAGAATTTCTTTGGAAGGAGTAGTGCAAAACAATTCTTTAAACAACTATTCACAACTGGTCCCTATTTGTCACAAAGCCCAGTTCACTACACACTTTCATCTATTTTCTATTTTTTGCGTCCAAAGACAACATGTTTTAAAATCTGGATTCACACACACATCACTGCAACAGTGACAGGCCTAAATTCGAACTCTTGACCAAGTAAGCTACCTATACTTGTCACTGGTGGTCCAGTCCAGACCTGCCTTAATATTAAAGATATTGCTATATATATAATATAAGTATTTTTCTGTTCTCAAGTTACCTTGGTTGGTTGATGGCTGTTTTCCAGGAGTTGGTTTATCCTTTAAATCTTGCAAATACTGGATAATCTTTTGCATGGTACAAGATTTTGCAGCTACGTGGACTGTGTCAGAGGTTTCTTCTACTGAAAAATTGTTCATCTCTGCGGTACCGAGACCAAATCCTACTTTTGAAACATCTGAAATAAACGGAAAGTCCTTTACTAAGAAGGTCTCTTCTTTGAAATTTTCTCTAATTTTGAGCCCAACACGCTTGGAAGATGAAGCCTTCATTGACCAAACCTGTATTTGTCCGGTCTCAATGACCTGCCACACACAAATGATACCGTCCTTCTGAAGTATACTATCAATGTACTGTTTTATCTCTGGTGTCAACAGCAGCTTCTTCATCACCATAGAAACATAGAATGTGTCCGTTTTTATCTCTCTGATAAACTTCTCCATCTCTTGTCGACCTTGTCGGATGTTCTCTTCAGTTCCTGTCCATGTCACTTTTATGTTGCAATCCTGTACAACCGCTGTGAGACCATGATACTGACCTCTCAGTTGATCCATGACTCTAAATGTCCTCAACAAACATCCTTGTGATGGAGACTCTAAAACTGTCTCCATGGTAACGCTGTACAACTTGACCTTTGCCTTCATGTGTAACTGTTTGACAGTTTCTGTAGGGCCTGTTATGATCAGACAATTCAAATCCTTGTCATACAGAACGTCAGCCTGATTTTGACCAGCTTTGATCAATGGAACAAGACAAGCAAGAGCTTGTTGTAGCGGATCCTTGTAACCTTGGTCTCTGTCGCTAGGTTCCTTGTTGCTAAGAGATGAAAGGAAGCATTTCTCTTGATGTAAGTTGGGAAGAGCCTTTACAATTAACTCTCTGACTCTATCGCTACAGTTCTCAATCAGGACTTCCTTTTTAATCAGGAGTTTAGCAACAAGTTTTTTGTCCATCTTTTCCAGAATGAGTCTCCAGTCCTGTTCCGCAGCTAGATTTGCTAAATCATGCTTACAGAGATAGTGTATAAGGATGCTGTTCCCTTTTGGATAGAAGCTCATTTTCTCTTTTTCCTCATCTTCCAGTTTCTCTATCTTCACTTTTACCCTGGTGCAAGTTCTTTCCACAGAGAAATCTTCAGTAGCTACAAAGGTGACATAGAAAACTTTGATAAACATTACCTATCAATAGCCTTAAACATATGATTATTAATAATTACTGAATAAATGATTTCTTCTTCCTAGAATAATTATTTATCATTAACATGTAAAAGGCTTATTTTTCATCAAAAACTTCAAAAATTAGTTTTATTACACATTCCTTTCAGAAATTCAATTACAGATAGAATGAAATGCAAAATGAAACCAGGTGTTTTTTGTGATTACATGTACCTAGTATGATCACAGTAATATCACTTACTTTGATTTTGTGTAGATCCAGGTTGAGGTTTTTCATTTTGAAACTTGCCACCACTGTCACCCTCATGCTTTCTAAATGTTGGTGGCAACCAATTGTCAGCCATATCAACAGGTTCAATTCCTCCCTGGAAAACCATGAAGTTAAAGCATATTGGTTATAGAGAATCACAGGAGACCCCTGTATCACTAAGGGTTGAACAATGACACTTGCTGACAATCTACAATTAAATTTTGACATTTAACAAAGACCATTATGGGTCATGTGATAACTAGAAAGTAACAATGAAAACCATTCATAACTTGAGAAAGACACCAAGATGGAGTCAAAAGTTTATAGCTTTCTACATGTAGTAAGTAGTGTTGTCAACCTTTAACCGGTTACTTGGTCGGAAGATCGTGAACCGTTTACCAAAATCAGAAACTGAATAATCGGACATTTATTTACCTCAATGGGGAGCTCCATGTTTACCTAGCTTATACCTATTGATGAGACCGAAATCCGAATTTTTGGCAATAAAAACAGCGCTCAGGCCTACACGTTTGAATGTTGTTCTTGTATTTGATAGTAAGGTTTTACAATGAGATGCCGACCACACCATAAAAAGCCAGAAGAGTTTTTAAACGGAAGCCATAATGCAAAGTTGGGAAATGGAACATTTGCTAAACATATAATGTATTTATTGTTTTTTGTTGTTTGATTAACATACTAACCGATTAACCAGTTACTTGGTCGGAAGATTTTTTGAGTAACCGGTTTCAGAAATTTGTCCGGTTTAACAACCCTAACTTTCTAGTCATCTGATTAATAATATACCGGTAGCCTGCAAATAAATAACTATCTAAACAAATTATCAATTGACAGATAAATTAAATAGCATAAAGTATTATATCAAGATTATTATTTTTTAAAAACAGCTTAAGAATACAGAAAAATTTGCGCATTATTGGCAAATTTCCTTGGACTTCTCTACACTCCATCCCTTTGCAATATGATGCCACGGTATTTCTTTATTTCAGCCATCCATGCTGTTCAATTTACAGTAAGATGTCGTTTACTCACCTGGACTGTTATCATGTGTAAAATAAGCATACAAGTTTGCAAACTTAATTAAATCTATATCAAATATCTAATTAGAACTCCTAGGATTTCAGAAGCACTATGTTTTCGTTTTTTTCACAAGAATAACCTAAATTGACATTTGACCATGGCAAGTTCTCTATGCATATGTTTGACCCGAACATGATAGGTTAGAAAAATGATGTGCACACATTTTTAGATATAACAGATACGTTTTGAAGTTTTTAACATATATGACCCCTGCGATCTTGAAAGTAAGTCGAGATAAATTATTATATTAACCTAAGGAAAATTTATAATTAGGGCTAAATTCTTTTGTACATTACAAATTCTAGATGTTGGACAATGGAATGCTGGTCGTTATATATATGGGCATAACTGTAGGTGGACTAGTTACATTTATGTATGGAGGGTTAATACTTCCGTCACTTCATACCCACATGTACGATGGGAACATATAGAGTACGTCACGCTACCACAACTGGTACAATTTTGACAGTGTATCGGTAATATTTAACAACTCAGATCTTGTATCTGGAATGTTTATTGATTCTTGACAAGGACTGCCCAAGGTGGTTCATTTTCAGATTTTTTTTTTGATTCTTAGTAATTTGTTTTAAAAATAGAACACCTAACTCGCAGTGAGATTTAATTTGATTTTCAGCCATGATGAGTACCCAAATTGGTACACCGAATCACAGTGTAACGGAGCCGCCTAGTCACTTCATTCAATATTGTCTCCGTCTAGTTCTAGACAAGACCGTTTGCTGGTAGCGCAAAACAACGATCTTACACAAGACTCGCAAAAGCCAGCTGGTAACGCTCGACTTGAACCGTAGTACTGGTAGCGTACTTTGTAGAACTAACATGAAGTATTAAGTAAACTCAAGTTTTGTGTACCACATAGACTGATTTTATTAAATGACACATATATAGTATGTTATTCTGAATATCCTTCACACAAATCTTTACATAGTAGTCATACAACAAACACACTAACCTTATCCTAGGTCTTGACACTGAAGTCTCCGGTACTGTAATTCCGGTAAGAAATCCACGTATGAGTAGAATATAATATATATATAAAGCTTTCCTAATGAAAGTGACAAAGTTATGAGACTGAATAAGTTATGTTAATTTAGGTTTCAAAGGCCGAAAGAAGTATAAATGATGTCCGAATAATGAAGTCTAAGTGTATACGTAAAAGTCAATAAATCTCTATGTCTAAAAGTCTGTAAGTCTAACGAAAATACAAACGCTCGCTCTTTTATACTCACTCTCAAGCACAACAACAAATCAAAACATCGTATGTCGGTCCTAGAATAAACAACCAATCGAATAACTGTAAATAAACATCGCGTTTATTTACCGAACTCGAACATTCATAAACTCCCGCTATTCGGTGATCGCAACTCTAAGACCGGAAATACGTAACAACTGTCACTCTCCGTACATGCGCACTCTCACAACAATGGCAGCCTCCATCACACTACAGAACACGCACCAAGACTCGTCGATAAGACGGTAACTACAGTTATAATACATGCAATTATCAAGGTTTATATGAAAGGTTCAATTAATACATCAACAATACAACTATATATATCATCCAAGCGACACAGCGCCCTTACTTTGTTCTAAAATAACACTTTACCATTACCACTCAACATTCCTCGTGGTATAACCTAAACACTCGTAAATCTGACATATCATATTTAACTCAAAGTCTCTCTCTCTCTGCCATTGTCGACGACTCACACTATCAATAATAAATGTAATCATACAAAATATACAAGAATGATTTGTTGTTATTTCATTGAATAAGCAAGGTGCCATAGTGGTACATAAATATGTATAACATGAAACATGAGGGTCAACTTCGTTACAACAGGATATGAAACTTATTTTTATTTCTACTAGTTGATGTGCCGATTGCAAAAAAGTATATTGACCATAATAGTTATAAGGACCAGAAATCAACATTTAAACATGCTCATGATTATAACCCCTTCAAAGTAAGCACTGTTAGCTTTATCATAATGGTATAACTTGAGTCTGGTGGTTAGTACTGTTAGCTTTATCATAATGGTATAACTAGAGTCTGGCGGTAAGTACTGTTAGCTTTATCATAATGGTATAACTAGAGTGGTGGTTAGTACTGTTAGCTTTATCATAATGGTATAACTAGAGTCTGGCGGTAAGTACTGTTAGCTTTATCATAATGGTATAACTGCAGTCTGGCGGTAAATACTGTTAGCTTGATCATAATGGTATAACTAGAGTCTGGTGGTAAGTACTTTTAGCTTTATCATATTGATATAACTAGAGTCTGGTGGAAAGCACTGAGTCCCTGCAGGTAGGGCGTAAGAATTGTACCTGCTGCCCCCAATTGCATGATCGTAAGAGGCGACTAAATTTGGGACCTTATCTCTTCTCTCCTTTCTAAATAACTTTCTTCTTCCTAATGTCTCCCTTGACAATGCCTCACTTTTGGCCATTTGTTGAGCGTTCGCCCCTGTGAGGAAGGCTTTGGGTTCTGTCCCCTGGCCGAGACATACCAAAGTCTTTAAAAATGG
>NW_018406398.1:36743-48329 GCF_002113885.1 Mizuhopecten yessoensis
TGTTAGCTTTATCATAATGGTATAACTAGAGTCTGGTGGTAAGTACTGTTAGCTTTATCATAATGGTATAACTAGAGTCTGGTGGTTAGCTTTATCATAATGGTATAACTAGAGTCTGGTGGTAAGCACTGTTAGCTTTATCATAATGGTATAACTAGAGTCTGGTTGTAAGTACTGTTAGCTTTATCATAATGGTATAACTAGAGTCTGGTGGTTAGCTTTATCATAATGGTATAACTAGAGTCTGGTGGTAAGTACTGTAAGCTTTATTACAGGTGAACAGATATTTTGGGTTATGAAAATGTACCATTTACTTATCATTGGTTGAAGCTTAAACTGTTAAGTCCCACATTTGTGTCCTTTCATGCTGAATGTACTTATATAGTTGATATAGTAGTCTGATCTTCACCAATGAAAAGCTTCAGGTAGCTTTTTGCGGCGCATTTTTACGTTCCTATAATAATATGTGACTTTGGTGCGTCATTGATATGGAGGAAATAAAATCCAGAAATCTTACAGTTAAAAAGGTGAGTTAAAATACTAAATAATCCAACAGGATCTTGCTAATAGCAGGAGGCATTGAATTAACAGGGGTCAGATCAGACCAGAACTTAGTTGAGTCTGTGTTGAACTATTTACAATTATATTATGGGGCATTTTAACTCACAGTACTAAATGATGATGTGAATTATCAATGTTAACAAACATCTCTCTTTTGCTGTATTTGCTTGATTGTTTAGTGACCAATTTTGCTTCAAGTTATTTCAGTTGTTTATCAACAAGGTTTTGGTCTTTACTTCTACCTGTATATTTACCGTTGCATGTACATCAATACATACACAAAATGTAGTGTATTGTTAACTTGCATATATATATATCTACAAATGTTCTAAAAAGAGTTTATTTGGAAAATTATTTGCAAATTTATTTATTGTTTTACTAATGGTCGGTGCTACCTCATGAAAAATGTACTCACCTTCGACCTCGAACGAAGGTACAAGTTCTATAGGTACTGCCCATGTCCACTTTCGTTTTCGTATTCTGGAAAATTGAATAATGAGAAGAAATCAGCCTATATCATAGGCATTATAAAAGCATAAATTAACCTTAATTAAACCAAAATCTTCAATTAATCGTGTAGTAAACAATATTAAGATAATGTTTTAAGAAAAAAGTCATGATTAGTTTGTCCAATGGAATAGTTCGTCTCATAATCAGTTCACTTAACTGTTCAGGTTGTTGAGTGCTCTTCGGCATGTATAATGGCTTGTAATGGATTTTTAAATCGAACAAAATGACAACCTATGTGTCAATGCTATATGATTTTTTTTATTATTATATGTTGTGGGAAATTTAGCAAACAGGCAACTTACCGACTGGGTTGAATGAATGTATGCATGCATCAATGTAACCTGCGATTTGATTGGATAAGGACAATTGTTGGTATTTCTACTTTCGTTTCTGTTGAATTATTCGACGTCCATATTAGACGAAGATGCGACCGCGCTAGTGCTGTACAGATCCATGGTGAGGTATTGGAATAATTGGAACACCTGATTATTTCGTATTTTCTGATCAAGCAATTATATTTTTCTGGTACAATGCAGAGAGGGGAGAGACCCGGTGAATATGCACAACTAAAGCCCAAAAAGATTACATTTTCAAACCGAAAGTAGATTTGACAGAGTTGAAGTTTTCAATTTCTTAAATGCTATTTTGTCATATATATGATAAAAATGGTTACAAAAACAAATAGTTTTGTGTCCCTATATTGTTTATCCCATATTATCCACCAGAGAAGTTCTATTTTGTCTTCTTCCTATTACGAGTCGAAGACCATGCAGTGTTAAATTGACTAGGCGCATTTCAGAACGAAAATTGAAATCCTTTTACATTTTAAATCCTTCTTGGTATTGTTGATTTAGATATTTCTTACATCTTGATTTGCCCTTCTGGATGATTTTAACAAATTTTACAAAAATGTTCTTGATCTTGTGGTCCTGATTAAAACCTACAGCAGTGGGAGAACAAATGGTTCAAATGCAATTCAATCCTGATAAATGTAAGGTACTACGTACGGGTTACAAACAGAAGGAAGTCACTAGTTACCACCTACAGCATCCCTGGGACCCCATTTGTCCCAGTTAAGACACCTAGTATTTTACCAGGATGACATGAACATCGCGAATATATTGATTACGGTACATTAAAGTTATACTTGAGGTGCTTAATTAGGTAGACAAGTGGTGGATTTGGACAGATTATTCTTTGTGTGGCTGATTTTTATAGAACATAAGATTACAGTCGCCTTCTAGCTTAATGCTAGAGGGAATTTATTTCCATTTAGCTCAATTGGTAGAGGGCGGTCTGGGAATCTAGGGTTTGTGGTTCCTTGTATGATGGAAACATATATAACATATATCCTTCCTTCTATATGGCTAAAGAGAGGAAAAAATGGCAAGATGGTTTTTGAGCCCTGTGTTCCGCAGCCGGAACGATTCTTATGCATGCATACATGTAGGTATTATACTTCTTTGAAAGGAGACTTGGGATACAAAAAAAAGAATCACAACATTTACAGATGTACCATCCGATCTCCAAAATCTCACTACAGTAGCATTAGTAGAATATTCAGGTGTGAGAATGAGTAAGAATATCCCACATGGAAATTCTAAATCCAATCAGGCATATGTAAGAACTGATCCCAAAGTTTTGGAAGATTGTGCATTCCATGCTAAAACCAAATCAGCTACAGAAGTCTGCTACATGATGGCAAAAGACAACAGTGTTCTTGCGGCAGCACGATTTACCCAAAAAGACCCCAAAACACCCAAAAAGACCCCAAAAGACCCAAAAAACACCCCAAAAACCCCACAACACACCCCAAAACACCAAAAAATACAACACAAACACATGAAAAATGTTCAGATATTTTTATGTCTGCTTCCTGTCATTATGTGACATAATGATGTTTCCCGTTAATTGAATAGTTATAGCGACGCAAGTAATATTAACTATACGTATTTGAGTTACTTCCCCTGCAACAAGTTTACCGTTTGCCTATTCACAAAAGTTTTATCGATAAATGGTATTTATTCTCACTCTTTCCACATTATTTGACATAGGTAGCCTATGTTTATTTTGTATTTGACAAGTGCTTTGTTCTTAAGAGGATACTGTTTGAAGTGTTAAATTCGTACTTTTTTTAACAGTCTGATTATTTCAATCTATTTTGCGTTTTTCGAGTGAATCATTTGGGTGCTTTTTTTCGAAAGTTATTGGCCCTAAAAAGGGCCGTTTTATGATACGTATTTCCTCTTAATGCTTCTGTGTGGAGGCGATGATTCTTCGGATTCTGGACATATACTTCTTTCTTCCTGTATTAACGGTGATCAGTTCACTGGTTTGAAGATGGACCAGGTCTTGTAGATAGTCAGTCGGGTACTTAATGTCTTTGAACTGTACGAAGTGCTTTCCAAATTTCTTGTGGAGAAGTTGGTTTATACGTATCCGTTGACATTCATACGCCTCTTTTGTCAGACCAGGAACTTTACTGAAGTTTCCCCTTGTGATGATTTCGGCCACCCATACCTTCTTCATTCCAGCATTATTGAATGTAAAAACCAACTCGACAATTCTTTCAAAAATCTCCCTTGGTGTAGATGTGGGTGAGATGTCATTACCTCCGACGTGGAGGAATGCAAATTCTGCACCTGTTGCTATGGCTTGCCTAACAAATCGCTGGTCCATCCTGTCTGTCCTCAAACCACCCCTGCCAAAGAATACAGTATTCACGCCAGAAATACATAGGTCTCCATCACAATGGCGCCGAAGTCTTTCAATGTAGCTGCTACCATATAGAATCAAAGTAGGCATGGTTGTTTGATTGTAATTATTACTTTTGTTTTTAAAAAAAATCCCTTAAATGGTACATATATAAGTGTGTGTCCGTCCGTGTATCTGTATGATATGACGCGCATATCAAGAAACGTATCATTCGTTGATTGGCCAGTTTTTGATATTGGTTTCTCCACATCTTCATTATTGTGACATAACGAGAGTCATTGTAGAAACACTTCTTACCACTAATTAGGGAAACCATAACAATTCTCAGCGGCTGAGTGCGTGGGTTTGTTGTTACAACGGCACCTGACCAAGCATTACTTGTGTAATCTTCTGTTCACACATGACGATGTCAAACTACCGTGGAAATATAATCGAATACCTTCGTCTTTTAATTAGTTATATTTCTATAATCTGTGAAAACGAAGGAATTGTGCAATTTAGGAAAATTTGTCCATCACGCAAACATATTACGAGCAAATTATTTAGATAATCAAATGTACCACGGACTAATATATTGACACTGGAAGTTTTTGTTGTAATTAAGTTTAATGTACATGTTGTACAATGAAGAATTACGAATTACTTATACGTGAATAACTCCAGTGTTATCAGTTGAATGTTTTTGAAGTGTTAACGTATATGAACAGCAGTGTTACAGGTGCGGTATCGCTAAGAAACCACACGTTCCGATGACGTAACGTCAGATGTTGACGCACAAACGAAAAATCGCGGATTCCCCTACATTAGCGTTATATCAAATCTAAATATGAATCAAATCATGTTATTATATAATCACCAAAACTCAGTCTTCGCGTGTTTTATTACACATATCATGAAAATTCCTATCGAACCATTTCTGTGAACTTGTATAAAAGTGTAATTACAAAATAAAGTGTTATTACGTATGTTTATGTTGGACGTGCTTTAACCTTTTTTTAAAATTCAATACAAATGAATTTAAGCAGAACATAAGAAGCCTAATTTTGTGCATTTATGATATAGAAAATACTAGTACAATTGTTGTAAAACTAGCAACAATCAATCAATCGGAAAAAAAACTATTAATCCCATAATCAGTGGTTCGCGGTAAAATGATTGCATGTTTTTCTTTCATTTAGGTGTTACGTCAATTGGGTAATTATACTGAACACCTTCAACCAATTATCCATTCGCGAAATAACACTCTAACACACATGTCACACCTGTAACAGCGTCACCCGTAACTGTGATTTCTAGGCACGTGCCGTTAATTACAGGTGTGTTATGTCAGTTGACAGCAGGTCAGACCTTCTTTTGTGGCAAGATGGTTTTTGAGCCCTGTGTTCCGCAGCCGGAACGATTCTTATGCATGCATAGGTATTATACTTCTTTGAAAGGAGACTTGGGATAAAAAAGAAGAATCACAACATTTACAGATGTACCATCCGGTCTCCAAAATCTTACTACAGTAGCATTAGTAGAATAGTCAGGTGTGAGAATGAGTAAGAATATCCCACATGGCAATTCTAAATCCAATCAGACATATGTAAGAACTGATCCCAAAGTTTTGGAAGATTGTGCATTCCATGCTGATTGTTTAAAATTGTGACAACTTGTTCAAATAATATTTATTTCAACAATTCTTTTATTACCATTTATGTTTTATGTACTGCAAATGTAATAATGCTGTCATCTGTAACATCGCGATGCAAGGGAGGTAACACATATACCATACTCTCGTAATTTCGAATTGAAGGAATTGACAGTTGATGCCGAAAAAACAGGTTACTACATTATAATATTAACTGAATATTATTTAAGTGTCGTCTGTGTTTTTGTGTGGTCTTATCAGTGTTTTTTGGGTGTTTTTGGGGGTGTTTTTGTGTGTTTTTGGGGTCTTTTTGGGTGTTTTGGGGTCTTTTTGGGTAAATTGTGCTACCCGGAATGAGTAATGTATATGTTGGCCTGGAAGCAGCTGTTCACTTAATATAAACTGAGATGAAACCTTTTAATATCTAAAGTATACTTACAATCAATGTTCTCGTATGTCATCTGCCTCATTTGTTGACATTACACAGTTATATCCTGTGTTGGCATACCAGTTTCTGTTCTCAGAAGTATTTTTAACATGAAATATCTAGATCGAAATATATTTTTAAAAGTTAAACAGCAGAGTTTTCCTGTGTCACAGTATATGTGCATGGTTATAGCTATGAAATAACAAATAAAAAACATGTTAATCACTACAACAAGGTATGACACTTTATAGTTTACCTGAAGGAAAAACGTGAGCAAGTGGTTCAGCAGGAGGTTTAGATACTTTATGTGCATTGTACCTATTGGAAAGTGTTCATGTCTATTATACTGCTAATTACTCAAATACATAAATCTGAATTAATACACTGTAGGCCCAATTCTGGGATAATCACTGCAAGGAGAGAGTGCACTTGGTGGATTTAATCTATCCGACAGCTTAGGCCTTGTTTCGCCTTAAAGCTATTTGTTGGTTACAGGTAAACTATACACAGGTGTGACATGCTACTTGTTAACTACACATATGTGTGACAGGATACATATAGTTGTGACATGATACATGTAAACTACACAAAGATATGACAGGTACAGGTAAACTACACACAGGGGTGACAGGATACTATACAGGTAAACTACACACAGGTGTGACAGGATACTATACAGGTAAACTATACACTTGTGTGACATGATACAGGTTAACTACACACACATGTGACATGATACATGTAAACTACATACAGGTGTGACATGATACAGATAAACTACATACAGGTGTGACATGATACAGATAAACTACATACAGGTGTGACATGTTACATGTACACTACATACAGGTGTGACATGATACAGGTAAACTATGTACAGGTGTGACAGGATACAGGTAAACTACACACAGGTGTGACATAATACATATAGCTGTGACATAATACAGGTTAATTAAATACAGGTATTTTTATAGTGATACAATTGTCAAGTCAAATGAATAGTTTGTGAGTTATAATACGTTTTAATTATTTGAAGGAATGATTTCTATTTATTTATTTTTTCATTTTTTTGTTCCAGATATTCTTTTCACATCAGGAGGAACAGAGGTAAGTGATATTGGAAGATTCAAGTTTGTGTGTGACAATTACAATTTTACGAGGATAGCTTGTCAAAATATAAGAGTAAGCAAAACAAATTTGATAGAATATCTAAATAACATTGCCTTTTTAGTTATTTCTCTCCAGTTTTTTCAATAAAATGTTTCTTTAAAGAACTGATGTAAAGTCATGTTGCTTTGGTGACTTGAGCTGACACATTTCCCTTCTACTGAAAGAATTCTTTTGAATAGTTAATGCTTTATTTAGAAAAGCTATAGACTCTTATAAAATATAGGTACAGAAAATATCTTTATGTAATTTGTACATAATATCCCTACATGTCATGTTTATATACAGGTAATATCTCTTTGTAATATATATTTAATATGTATGTATCTTTGTGTTATGACAGGCCAACAACATGATTTTACAGACTGCTCTCAAGCACTTTCATCTCGGTCACGAAATCACTAATGGGACTGATCCCAGTAGGGGAGACAACTCAGACCAGCTGCCCCACTTTATCACCTCCAACATGGAACATGATTCGGTGAAGCTTGTACTGGAAAACCTGGCTGAGGAGGGAATCGCTAGTATGTAATATTTAATTAAAATAACAATAAACGCTTTAGTTATACAGGGTAGCACAGTTAGACTTTTGTCTATTATACATGGTCTACATTGTACACACACACCATTAGGGCTATTACGAGATGACAGCATGCACATGTAAACAGAATACATAAAATGCCACAGAATAAAATACAAAATATAAAAAGTACTGGGGAACAAGTTTCCCTGTCATAAATATTATGTATCTTACATTTCTCGTCTTAAGGAGGTGTGGGGTGATACCGGGGTACATTAAGTTTTTGTTGGTCTGACTACATTGTACATAAGTCAGCATCGGTAGCTTATCCTGCTGATAGCTCATCTTTTCTATTGCTCATGTTTTATTGTTTACTTGCCTCATACCTTTTGATATATACAGTAAAACTTTGTTATACTGCCACCATTTGTCCATAGAAATTTTGCTATTTTGAACGGGTTAGGCGATATATTGCGGGAAGTGAATAAAGGGTTTCTTTAGAAAGCAGAAAAATTTGGACCTTGAAATGTATCGGCGGTAAACGAGGAGGCAAATGAAATGAGAGTCATTATATTGAGTTTTTACTGTAATGCCAAAGACTGTGACATTTATTCAGGTGTGTTGTCATAATGAGACAGGTATAATACAATACGTTGTCATAATGAGACAGGTATAATACAGGTATGTTGTAACAAGGAGACAGGTGTGATACAGGTATCTTGTAAAGTGCTCTTTATGGTATTAAGAATGGAAAATCTATAATACAGGACATTTTTCTGCTAAGAATGATTTTTAATACTGAAGTTTGACTGTTTCTAGCTCACCTGGAGTTAAGTTCCTGTGACTTTATATGCACAGTCCAATGTCCGCTTGTCAAGCTGTTTGATATCACCATTTCCTTAAAGTAACTTCTTCAGAACCACAAGACAAAGAGTCATGATATTTGACATGTAGCATGCCAGGATGAAGGAGTATAAGATTTGTTCAAGTAAATCACCTTGATCTACATTTTACATTTAAGGTCAAATGAGTCAAATGTGTTATGAAATTATTACAAGATTTTCTATTAAACTGTAAGGCCCAGAGTCATGATTTTTATCATGTAGCTGACTTAGGTATAGATTAATGACCTTGACCCACTTTCAGTGTCACAATTAAAAATTAAAAATAGAATAAAATGTTTTTTTCAAGGACAGAGTGCCGAGTCATGATATTTGTTTGTAGTTCTCTGGATGATCAGAGCCATCAATTCCTTCAGCATTTTGTAAGCTCTTGTAAAATAATGAATAAGACATTTACTAGGAGCACATATGTATACATGTATAATGATACTGTATTTCTTGTGTGAAATCTTAAGGCTGATTACAGTAATGTAGTCTAAACTTTTCTATCAATACATGTACAAGAGACCATGCTTTGGTAGAAACAATATACATGTAGCTAGAGTTTATGAGTTTGTCCAAAGGAATAATGTTATATATTTTCAGCCAATAAAGGAGATCTTTGAGAGTATCCGTCACATCAATTTGACTCGTAAAAACCTGCCACGAATCCTGCTGCACACAGATGCAGCCCAGGCTATTGGTAAAATGGAGGTAGACGTTGTGGAAATGGACGTGGATTATCTAAGCATTGTGGGCCACAAGGTATTATTTTTATATCAGATCATTACATTCTGATTCCCCATTTTGTGTATGTGTTGAATATATTTTGTTAACACTGGTTGATTATGTGCATATATCCCTTAATTCACAAGTGTTTTATATAGGTTCTTGTTGCTTCAGTTCTATGGCCCACGGATCGGAGCCGTGTTTGTGAGAAACCTAGGAAGTAAAGAGGTACCTTTATACCCGATGTTGTATGGTGGAGGACAGGAGCGTAACTTCAGACCAGGGTAAGTATAGAGGGGTCAAAAGGAAATTTTATCATTATAAGTACTGTACCTCCTGGGAGCAGTAAGGTTTCTCGGCTGTCATTTAGCAGCAGGCAGTTCCTCTAACAATAGGGTCAAATAAGTGCTAAGTTCAAGATATCCTGATAAAACTTGCAATTTATCTGCATTACCCACAGACGATGTACAGTGCACTGTCGTTAGGTCACTGTGACCTTGACCTCAAGGTCAAAGGTCAAATAAGTGCAAAGTTTTCAGGAATATCTTGTCTGGGCCGTAATTTTTAAACTGTTAAAGGACTCGCACAACTAAATCATTTATTTACTATATGTTGTTACTAAGCTTTTGAGCTAATAGTGTTAATATTTGAATTTCAACACTAGTGACAACTGTCTAGATTTACAGAAATTGATACATAATTGACAAAGGATTCAAAAGGCAATTTTTGACGGGTTTAGTGGCATATAAGACCTCTACTGGCGTCTGCTTTTGACAAAGTTTACAATAAAATAACATAATAAAATCTACTAAACTATACTATAGGTTCAATATCTGCAGCCTATTTAAATTACTCAGAGGCACTGTATTCAATCAGAACAAATTTGAATTAATCTATCTACATTACAGGACAGAGAACACTGGTATGATAGCTGGTCTGGGAAAGGTATGTGGTCTCACTTGTCAGACTGGCATGTTGGTTAGCAGATTTCATAGAAGACTTAATTACAAATGTGTGCATTTTCATTGTACTGCCTCTAAACAACACTATGAAATGAAACAATATCACCATGAACTAATATACTGAATGTTTACCAAAAATTGGACATTATTTGGATCTTTTTGTCATGCTATTTTGAAACTCAATGCTGTATTGTACACGAGTCTAAATTGTATTATTTTTTCACATGATGTCTTATGTACACAGTGTAAGACTAATGACAACGGTTGAATCTTACATACTTGTTTGTACAGGCCGCTGAACTTGTGGTACAGTACCTAGACAACTACAGCAAACATATGGCTACAGTGAGGGACTACCTCGAGACACGACTCCAGGTACTGTATTAACAGGAGATTTACCACTATGTGTGACTCCTGGTACTGTATTAACAGGAGATTTACCACAATGTGGGACTCCTGGTACTGTATTAACAGGAGATTAACCACAATGTGTGACTCCAGGTACTGTATTAACAATAGATTTACCACAATGTGTGACTCAGGGTACTGTATTAACAGGAGATTTACCACAATGTGGGACTCCAGGTACTGTATTAACAGGAGATTTACCACAATGTGTGACTCCAGGTACTATATTAACAGTAGATTTACCACTATGTGTGACTCAGGGTACTGTATTAACAGGAGATTTACCACAATGTGTGACTCCAGGTACTATATTAACAGGAGATTTACCACAATTTGGGACACCTGATACTACATTAACAGGAGATTTACCACTATGTGTGACTCCAGGTATTGTATTAACAGGAGATTTACCACAATGTAAGACTCCAGGTACTATATTAACAGGAGATTTACCACAATGTGTGACTCCAGGTACTATATTAACAGTAGATTTACCACTATGTGTGACTCAGGGTACTGTATTAACAGGAGATTTACCACAATGTGTGACTCCAGGTACTATATTAACAGGAGATTTACCACAATTTGGGACCCCTGATACTACATTAACGGGAGACTTACCACTATGTGTGATTCCAGGTATTGTATTAACAGGAGATTTACCACAATGTGTGACTCCAGGTACTATATTAACAGTAGATTTACCACTATGTGTGACTCCAGGTACTGTATTAACAGGATATTTACCACAGTGTGTGACTCCAGGTATTGAATTAACAGGAGATTTACCACAATGTGTTACTCAAGGTACTGTATTAACAGGAGATTTACCACAATGTGGGACTCCAGGTACTGTATTAACAGTAGATATACCACATTGTGTGACTCCAGGTACTGTATTAACAGGAGATTTACCACTATGTGTGACTCCAGGTACTGTATTAACAGGAGACTTACCACAATGTGTGACTCAGGGTACTGTATTAACAGGAGATTTACCACAATTTGGGACTCCAGTTATTGTATTAACTGGAGATTTACCACTATGTGTGACTCCAGGTATTGTATTAACAGGA
>NW_018406398.1:51844-60052 GCF_002113885.1 Mizuhopecten yessoensis
TAGATACACCACAATGTGTGACTCCAGGTACTGTATTAACAGGAGATTTACCACATTGTGGGACTCCAGGTACTGTATTAACAGGAGATTTACCACAATGTTGGTCTCCATGCACTTTTACACAAGATTGTTTTTCTTTCTATCTTTTCAGTATATTTTTGCATTTTTTTTTCTAATCTCACAATAATGATGTTACTTGCAGCAATTTGTGTCTGTTGAAATGTGATATTTATCCCTTGTGGGCGTATAATGCTACATAATAAGACTGACATTTTCCAGGTAATTCAGAAATGGTGCTGTTGAAAGTAACTAGTTATAAGAAATTGATATCATTATGATTGGTATCAAAATATGGTGCTTGTGCCTTAATAAAACCAACATTCTGTCACATAAATTTATTATGTATGATACTGTTTCAGGATGTGTTTGGGGACCGAATCCATATCAACGGGAAATTTGCTACCAGTGAACACTTGTAATGTTTCCATTTCGGGACACAGATTGTTTGGTACGTAAACTAATATAACTGGTCATAATATCCATGAAACACAGCTTGGTATCTAAATGTATTGTTCATTACCATCTTCAGACATGGATTGCTTGGTAAGTAAACTTAGTGGTCATTACAATCTTTGAACACAGTTTGGTATGTCCATGTATAGGTTATTACCATCTTTTGACGTGGATTGTTTAATTTGGTTCGTCAAGTTATTGGTCATTACGATCTTGGAACACATTTGGTACATGTGTGTATGTATGTCCATGCATAGTCTGTAACCATCTTGGGACAGTCTATGCAATTTTGGGACTCAGATTGTTTGGTACGTTATTGCATTGGTCACGGACAGAGAACTCCAGCAAGTTTGGGGAAAGTGTAAGTCTGCTTTATTCCACTGCACATCGCCATAAGAGGCAACTCATGTGGGCCCCCTGCAGAATCTGTGGTTTCTTTTCTCTTTAGGGGACATAGAAGAAAAAGTAAGATGACCTGTTTTCCCCATACCAATACTTGGGACCTTCATTGTTATCTTACTTCTCTGCTCCTTGCTTTTGATAATGTTACCTTAGGGACCTGTTTTTATAATTGGAAATATTACTGGTAAATTAGAATGTATTCTCCCACTGTTATAGGCCACATGGTTCTGTCCCACTGCGACAGACTGCAGGCCAGTGTCGGAGCAGCATGCCATGCCCAGAACAGGTCAGTACACAGCTGTTGACTGTTGTATGATGGATTAAGGTACGCGGGTAACTGTATATTACTAAACAATGTTTGTTCATTGAACTTGTGCATACCTGGTATACACAAATATTATGCAAACATGTGGATTTGGAATTAGAAGTTATTAAAATCCATGTCACTTGTTGAAAAAAAAATGTGAATAATAATTTAATATGTAATTTCAGACCATCACACATACTGCTGGCCATTGGTATCCCTGAATCTGTGGCAAGGAACGCACTCAGATTATCAGTAGGCAGGGAAACAACTCTAGCCGATATTGACATAGTCATCGAGTACCTGAAGCAGGCAGTGGAATTCATTGAAAACGATTCTCATGTCACGGAAGCTATCACCTGCTGAGCCAGACCATCATACATACCATATTTAGTGTCACATGCAGCTAATCAAAATGTATTTGTTTATTTACTTAGTTTAATATCATTGTCTTTAATCCTAATTTGACAGATTTTTTGTCAGTGGTGGTTAAAGGCTCAAAACATTTAATTCATTTACCCCTGAAGAAACATTTGACTATTTCAATTGAAAGGTTGGAATAGTTCATTACGAAATTTCAGGGGTGTATGAGTTAATTTCGAGAAGAATACTGAAAAAGGCTGTTTTCGGCTACATTATTGTATTTTTAGAACTATGTGTATTTTCAGTGGATAAAATTAAATTTACCATCAAAGGAAAATGTCACTTGTTGCATTTAACATATAACATATAAGAAACACTACTCAATAGGGAAATATCACATAATACCCTGATATTGTCAGAGTAACATCAATGCTTTTAACATTTTTCATCGGATTGTTAAAATCTGGATTAGCAAGGCATTGACTCCATACAAAACGTTACCTTGGTAATCAGATTATTTTTTTTATGTTTCTGAAATATATATTATTTTGATAAGATTTACGACTATCATGACATGTTTATTTCTGTACCTTCCAACTGGTGTCTGTGGTGTGCACACATTCCATTAGCTTAAACCTTTCCTGTTTCTGTTAATATTGGTCACTAATACTAATTGTCAGTGACATTAAGTACTGTACTGTACATGTACACCTGGAACTTTAGTCCAGTCCAACTTTCGCTGGTAAAATCTGTATAAGCCCAGTGTTATTTTTCGCTCTATATATTTGCTATGTTTATTATTTTGTTTACTAATGTTGGTGTACAGTATTACCTAGCTTGTCCTGGCTGGACCTATATATATATATTCAGAGATTTTATCTAAGTTAGGTTACATAAGTTGGAACAAAACAAAAAAATGTATTGGGCTACAACAAAATATAACCCCATCATAATTCTTGCAATCTTAATTGTATGTTGTTTAGAACTATTGTTTGACAAAAGGCATGGCTTAATATTTAATATGTTTTGTGTTTAACAAAGTGCTAGGCTTAATGACAAACATGTTATGTGTACTACAGAGGGGTTAATGTCAAATTTGTTCAGTGTTTAATGAAGAGATTGGCTTAATTGCGAACATGTTCTGTGGGCTAAATACAAAATATGTTAAGTGTTTTAACAAAAGATTTGGCTTAAATGTGAACATGTGCAATGTTAAATAATTATTTAAGGATGTGCTTAATGCCAAACATGTTCTGTGTTTAAAGGACTGTTTGGGCTAGGTATTACTTAAAGTGGAACTTGGGCAGCGTTAAAAAACGGTTGAATCTAGGAATGAACATGTTAAGTGTTTCAAAAAGATTGGCTAAATGGCAAACATGTTTTGTGTTACAAAAGAGTTAGGCTTAATGGAAAATATTTGTTTCATTTTGGCGAGGTGATTGTCTCAAATGTGACTATTTTCTTTCTTTAACAAACGGATGGGTTTAGTGGTGAACATGAACCCAGTGCTGTGGGTGCTGTAGTGGTGAACATGAACCCAGTGCTGTGGGTGCTGTAGTCATGTTCGTTACATTTCCCTGGTTTTTGTTTTCTGCTTGTTATGTTTATTAATTGTTGATGTTTGACTTACATTTGTTATTCCATAGCCCACTATGTTGGTTTACCTTTTCTTTGATTTATTTTTACCAAAAAAAATTAATATGAAGTTAAGGTGTCATTCAGCCGCAAGAAAAATGTTCTATTACAGATAAACCTGTTTTCCTGCATTAACACTTCAACTTTATTTTCATTTTTCTGGAAACTGACTCAATATACACATGTGTATGATAAGATGTGTTACGGTATAGCATTTTCTAATAGGCTGGGTGTCATCAATATTTGTTCAAAGCATAACTTCTTTAGTTTTTCACCTACATTCACTTAACTTGCTATATTTATTATGTACTCAAGTAAAATTTTTGTGTTCTTAAAATTGGGGTGGTCTTTAATTTTGGGCTGCTGTGTGCAAATCTATGGCTCTTTATGCATTTTTTTTTTTATCTCAAAGGCCTCTGTGTTGCTTCAGATTTATGGCCCTTTATGCATTCTTTTATTTCAAAGTTTGTCTTGGGCATTTTGAAAGGCATACCGGTTATGTACAGAGTTATGGCCCTTTGTTTATCATTCAATCTCTGTACTCTGTCCATTCTTCAAGGTAACTATACATATCTCTATTGTTGCTATCACATGATACACAAAAAATTGATATTACATCAGGGCAGAGCCGTCATTTTAACATTAGCTCTGTAAATGTATAAACCATTGGTCTGATGATAGGTGATCTAGCTAGCTAGTCAAAACATGTAAACCGGTAATAAAACTACGGAATCCAGATGGTGAGGCTGCATTGTTTATATCCTTTACATTCAAACTTGTTAAACATGCATATTTTGGGAAGAAACAAACTGATTATTTTCTTGACTTTGTCTCATTGTTCATTTGACATGCCAAATTTTTAGGTCACCTGAGCTTTAGCTCAAGTGACCTATTGCTATCCGTTTTCGTCCGTCGTCGTCCGTCATCCGTCGTCCGTCGTCCGTTAACATTTTACATTTCAAACTTAAAGTCAAGTTTTGCTGGGCCGATTGAACTGAAAGTTGGTAGGAATGATCGCCTCATGGTCCTGACAAAGTGTTGTTATTTTTCGGGTCGATCAGAAATCCAATATGGCCGCCACGGCCACCATTTTGAAAACCTATTTCAAACTTAAAGTCAAGTTCTGCTGGACCGATTGAACTGAAAGTTGGTAGGAATGATCGCCTCATGGTCCTGACAAAGTGTTGTTATTTTTTGGGTCGATCAGAAATCCAATATGGCCACCACGGCCGCCATTTTGAAAACCTATTTCAAACTTAAAGTCAAGTTCTGCTGGACCGATTGAACTTAAAGTTTGTAGGAATGATCGACTCATGGTCCTGACAAAGTGTTGTTATTTTTCAGGTCAATCATAAATCCAATATGGCCGCCACGGCCACCATTTTGAAAACATATTTCAAACTTAAAGTCAAGTTCTGCTAGGCCGATTGAACTGAAACTTTGTAGGAATGATTGACTCATGGTCCTGACAAAGTGTTGTTATTTTTCAGGTCGATCAGAAATCCAATATGGCCACCACAGCTGCCATTTTGGTAAACTATTTCAAACTTAAAGTAAAGATCTACTTGGCCGATTGAACTGAAACTTTGTAGGAATGATCGAATCATGGTCCTGACAAAGTGTTGTTATTTTTCGGGTCAATCAGAAATACAATTTGGCTGCCATGGCCGCTATTTTGCTACTAAGTTCTAATAGGCCGATCTCACTTAAAATTGGTCTAGGAATGATCAGCTCATGGTCCTGACAAAGTTAAGTTAACATTATACTATTTTTTACTCAAATTGGTACATATTTCAACAACAAAAATAAATACTATAGACTCAGGTGACCGTTAAGGCCCATGGGCCTCTTGTTATTACTAAATTATGTTTCAATTTCGTCAGGTGAATTTTCTTGAAACTGGTACACGTATGTAGCATTCTGTTTTATTCATGGTCATATTATAATTAGAATGTCAGATTTAAATGCTGAGGACATACATGTATCCAGTAAGGACCCACAATCTTGTCGCCATCTTTCTACATATCAATGTGTTACCTCTGTGACCGACAAGCCTGCTTTGAGTCACACACCTGTTTTTTTGTCTTGATGAGATGAATTGGAAAATCCTGCCTTAATTTGAGGTGAGGTATATTATGTATATAGCTACTTAGCATCATGGCGATGTCCTGTTGTAGTCCTGGCCTGAAAGATTCAGCATTATTTTCTGGTCCGTACATATCACATGACGAGGATACCGAGTAATATACCTACAAAGAAAACTTAGCTTCAAGTAAAACGTGTACGCTTAAGGGCATTATTTTATATCTATTATTCATAGTCAGTGTTTTCAATATTGCTACATGCATTTACGAGACTTATTATTAAACATTTTTATAATTGGTTGCTTTTTTATACCCCGTCTGAGGTGGTTATAGCACTTGCTTTGTCTGTGCATGTGTTTGTGTATATGTCTGTACATCTGTAGAGAAAGGCTTGAGACCAAAATATCTTATGAACCATTCAACAGGTTCAGTTAATATCAAACCATGATAGGTAGACATCAAGTTCTACACTTGAATATAACTTTATGGTCATTGATCATTATGTTTAAAGGGTCAAAGGTCACTCCTGACCAGTTTGTGGCAGGCATTTCTATGTGAGCCTCGGTCTCTGTTCATTTTGTTCTATATTGTAAAAATTGCTCAACATATAAATACATTCATTTAGTTATACACATATTAGCACTTCTCCACCTAAATATTTTAAATGTTTATCAATTTTACAGAAATCCTTGTAGAACTGTAGCAGTATAATATTGATATTATCTATACATTATAATGGTTGTTCT
Source organism: Mizuhopecten yessoensis (assembly GCF_002113885.1). NCBI lineage: Eukaryota > Metazoa > Mollusca > Bivalvia > Pectinida > Pectinidae > Mizuhopecten > Mizuhopecten yessoensis. The sequence continues at coordinate 57,892 of NW_018406398.1, forward strand.
TGTCATATCATGTGTTTACTTTCAGTGTGATACTTTATGTTTACAAAAAAAAAAATGATGTTGAAGCTCCCTGACATATACTGGGAGTTTAATTATTAGAAGCAGAAGACTAAAGATCTTTGACAATATAGATTGAAGTTTATTTGAAGCATTATAATTGATGTTGATAATAAAGGAGTGTATTAAAAGCATGCTATTCCATGTTTATGTTGAAAGACCTTGACTTATGTATGATTTTATTTGAATTTTGTGCTTTCAGCATTTAGGGTAAGTACGGAGACTGGTTTACACAGTGTCAGTATGTGACAGTGTGGAGTTCAGTGCTAGGTGCCTTCACCATGGTATTTCAGTGAGGTAGCACTATACATCGGCATCAGATCCTTGCTGTCACAAGGAGGTAAATACATCAACAGCACACATAGCTGTTAATAGGACACCAAATCCTATTCATCAAACCAAATATAATGAAGGCCCATGATGTATTGGGTTTATTGAACTCATTCACCCCTGAAGACACATTTTAACTCATCCAATTCAAAGGTTGAAATAGTTCATTATGAAATTCCAGGAGTGAATGAGAATAAATGAAGAAAATTTTATGGTTTCATATTGATTATAGAGGAATTCAGTTAAAGCCTGATACTAAATATTTACAGTGGAGGTCCTTGACAAATGTTGGAATATATTGTGAAGCATATAACTTAAGATATTTGAAGTGAAGTTAGTTTGAAGCATGAGGTTATGTTTATAATGAAGGAGTTTATTTAACTCATTCACCCCTGAAACCTTTGAAATGGAAGAGTTTAAATGTGTCTTCAGGGGTGAATGAGTTAAAGCATACAACTTAACATTTAGAAGTGAGGTTATATAAAGCATAAGTTGAGTTTATAACAAAGGAGTTTATTGAAGCGTAACACTACATGACATTATGTATAATGAATATAGTTTATTTGTAGCATGATAATTTGTTTATAATGAAGGAGTTTATTTGAAGCACATCACTTTACATTTTTAATGAAGGAGTTTATTTGAAGCATGATACTTTTTTTATAATGAAAGATCTCATTTGAAGAGTGAAACATAACATTAAAATGAAGGTCCTTAAAATAAATTGGATTACATCCTACTTCCGTTGTCTTATACTGCTGATGCACTGCTGTATATTCTGTACATGTTAAATGGTTTAAGATATTTATATATGTTGTATTTGAAATTGCTTAATTGTCATTATATGATGGTTTGTGATGATCTTGTCTTGGATATTTGCATTTCCTTGTGAACAATTGTTTGTGTTTACAATAAATTGTGGGAGTTAATATAATTACTGGTACCCAGTCATGTGTGGGAGGGGAAATATCAACCCAGAGGGTAAGAAGTTATGAAGACTGCAGTATTCATCAAAACTTTGTTTTTTATGTGACATGCATTATCCTCAAAATTGATTTGAAGCATACATTAATAAATTTTCAATATTTCAGTCTTTTTATTTGAAGCATTCATTAATGAATTTTCAATATTTCAGCCTTTTAAACTCAAGTCTGATTTGTATAAATATTTGAAGCATTCATTAATAAATTTTCAATATTTCAGTCTTTTAAGCTCCAGTCTGATTTGTATAAATACAGTAAAACCTTGTTAAACTGTCCTATTTGTCCAAAGAAATGTTGGCGTTATGAAGAGGTTTGGCAATAAATTGAAGGAAATGTATGAAAGAAAAACAGAAAAAGAGACATTGAAATTTATTGTGGTAAACAAGGTGACAAATGGAATAAGAGGCATCATGTGGAGTTTTTAGCTCACCTGGCACGAAGTGCCAAGTGAGCTTATGCCGTGGTGCGGTGTCCGTCGTCCGTCCGTCGTCAATATTTTACTTTAAACGACTTCTTCTTAATAACCGTAAGGCCTAGGGTGTCAATATTTGGCCAGAAGCAAACTTGGATGAAGGGCTACAAAGTTTGTTAAAATTAATGACCTTCACCTATTTTCAAGGTCACAGGGGTCAAATATGTCAAAAACTTTAAACATCTTCTTCTCAATAACCAAAATGCCCAGGGAGATGATATTTGGCCAGTAGCATACTTGGGTGAAGGGCTACCAAGTTTGTTCAAATGAATGACCTTCAATTATATTCAAGGTCACAGGGGTCAATTGTATTAAAAAA
>NW_018406398.1:62181-118429 GCF_002113885.1 Mizuhopecten yessoensis
ACTTCTTCTCAATAACCAAAAGGCCCAGGGTACTGATATTGGGCCTGTAGCATGCTGGGATGAAGGACTATCAAGTTTGTTCAACTGAATGACCTTGACCAACTTTCAAGGTCACAGGGGTCAAATGTCGTAAAATCTTCAAGCGACTTCTTTTCAATAAGCAAAAGGGCCAGGGTACTGAAATTGGGCCTGTAGCATGCTGGGATGAAGGACTACCATGTTAGTTCAAATGAATGACCTTGATCCACTTTCAACCTAATGTCCTTGTTCGACAATCAAGGTCAGAGGTGTCATATGTTTAAATCTTTTAATAGGTTCTTATGAAATCTTAAGATTACAAGTGTTAGATTAATAACAGGTGAGCGATGCAGGCCCATTGGGCCTCTTGTTACTGTATATGGTAGTACTAAAATGTATTTTGAGTTGAACATAAGTCCCAAGTGTAAGCTAAAATTCTATTTTATCTAAAAAAAAAAAAATTCAGTACAAATATTTTATTCCCCCAGCCATTTTTTCATAAATATGTATATACATATACTGCTTCGAAGCAGATATATATATACATATATAAATAAATATTTTGATAGGGGATGCCTGGGTTGGGGAGCCCTGGAGTCAGCCCCTGAACATGGTGTCCTCATGCAGGAGGGTTCTCATTCAACATCCATCAGTCAAACTATAAATAAATAAATAGGAAGGGCAACGGGAAAACAAAATATTTGCAAATAGAGTACAGGACAAGAACACAAAACATACTTCTTTCACACCCTAACAAATTCCATATACAACATAATATTACAAACAAGGATAAACATATAGCACGAATACACAAAAAACATAATACACATACAAATACACCCACATATATACATGAAACAGACACACAGACACACAGATAGGCAGTACATACATACATGTACACATTGAGACAGACTTACATACATTGAATCAGATGCATCCTTATGCAAGCATAATTTCAAGCAGTTGAGAAAACAATAATATATACACTGTGCAAACAGTATCAGATGTACATATATTATATATATACACATGTGTATGAATATTTCTATGACACATGCATGTGGTCATTCACATTGACATGGACATATACTGACATCAATTTTCAAATAGCATTTTAACACCGGTTTTCATACAGGTTCTTATGTCCGGTAAAAAGATAATTATAAAACAAAACAAAAAAAAAATAGCACATACCTCCACTCACACCATAACATACTGGATATATGCAGTTTTATTTTAATCAGATTACAAAATCAAGATAAAATTTAAATATTCATTTCAAGAGAAAGAGTATCAATTATATAAACAAAGTTTTGCACTCAAGCGAAAAAGTTTTTGCCATTATGTGATTTTTTGCCATTAAGTCCTGTTATAATTTCAGGCTTATTTGCAGTGGGAACTGTGTACTGTAGTTAGGTAGGAACACTACAGTAAGTAGGTCAGAGGAAACTGTCCGCTGTGGGAGAGTGCGGGAAGCACAATTTCAGCAAGCAGAGCATCGTAAAAAAATTAATCAGAATATTTTTTATTAATTGTATACTCACAAATTTTATCTAAATTGATAAACATATTTATCAAAAATTCAAAACAATATTTCTGTTCTGTAAACATGATACAAAGAATTTGTCAACTTATAACCTCTGCTGTTGTAACAAACCAGAACTAACACAAATCAGTAAGGATCAACTAACAATTTATAAAAACTAATTTAACTAATTACATGTACCGGTATTAGGTATATGTGTACATAATGTATGTAAACACTTATTCAGCTAAATGTTGCCTCCAGAAAAATGGTTATAATTAGATGTAACAAGAAAGAATTTTAATTAGAATTTTCGGAATGTTTATGATATTGGGTTTGACATCCAATATTTAGCGGTTGAGATGAGTCCCTGTCACACATGCCTGGACCTATTGTAGTGTCGTAAATGTTTTATGAGGTAATATACTGGTATTGTCAATAAACATGGACATCTGATGTCTTGTTTTGTTTTTCTTCTTCGGTTCCAATTTTTAGCTCACCTGGCCCTTATGCTGTGGTGCGGCATCCGTCATCCCGGCGTCAATATTTTATTTTAAACAACTTTTTCTTAATAACCAAAAGGACTAGGGTGATGATATTTGGCCAGCAGCAAACTTGGATGAAGGGCTACCAAGTTTGTGCAAATAAATGACCTTCAACCATTTTCAAGGTCACATGGGTCAAATATGTAAAATCTTAAAACAACTTCTTCTGGAGAATCATCCTTGTAGGAAGATGGTTTTAAATGGTAAAATTGAGATTCCTACCCCAACCCTAGGGGCCAGGGCGGGGCCCCAAAGGGAAAATTAACCAATATTCCAAAAATCTTCTTCTCCAGACTCAGGGGTACTACATGTACATTCAATTTCAGTGCATAAAAAGAAAGATCATCAGGGGCTTTATTGAAATTGTAAATTTCAGGACCCCTAAGCTATCCGTTCTCCCTTGGGGAGAGGGTAAAGTTTACTATAGTTTATATAGGGAAATAACACTTTTGTGTATNGAAAGATCATCAGGGGCTTTACTTAAATTGTAAATTTCAGGACCCCCGAGCTATCCGTTCTCCCTTGGGGAGGGGGTAAAGTTTACTATAGTTTATATAGGGAAATAACACTTTTGTGTATATTTTATCCATTTTCAGCAGAAAATTACTCAAACTTGGTCAGAATCATCTTTGGTGAATGAGGGTATAACATTGTAAAATTAGGATTCCTGCCCCATCCCCAGGGGCTAGGGCGGGGCCTCAAAGGGAACATTTACCAATATTTTCAAATTCTTATCCTTTGATGACATGACAAGTATTGTATTTCACTTAGTTTACATGCTGATTTCCACATCACATCTAAACAATAAAATAAAGCTACCAGTACCTATGATATACCTCAGGTGATCGCTAAGGCCCTTGGGCTTCTTGTTGAAATTGAATAGTGAATTAAAAAGGAGTTTGTGTTCTAATGTGTCATGAAAAATAACCCTAACACATAAAGCTGCCATTTTAACTTGTTTATTCTTAAAAACCCATATTTTCAGAGCTAAATTATCAAACTTTGCAAGTTTTGTAACAACCTCATTTTAGCAAGAGGCCCATGGGCCTGAACGGTCACCTGATTCATTTATACAGAGAGTATATTGTTTTTTTAACACAAACAGAAATATTATTCAGTGACAAAAAACAATAAATCCACCTTATTCAATATCTAGCATACATATTTAAGACTAAAAAGTATTTGAAACTAGCACCTCTGATTCTAAACAAGAAAAAATGAAGAAATTTTAGCACACTGACTCCTTTGGGCCCCACCCTTCAGCCCTTGNCCCTGGGGGGTCAGTCAGGGCTTATATGTGCATACCATCAAACTGCTATCCAATACTGATAATGCTAACCCAAATTGAATTACTTCCAATGAAAATTAAACAAATGTTTGTCCAAAATGTGATTTCCCTATATAAACTATATAGTAAAGTTTACCCTCTCCCCAGGGGTAAACGTGAGACCCCAGGGTCATAAAATTCACAATTTTGGCAGAGCACCTTAAGACCCTTCCATCTATGAAGAGTGTTTGATTCTACCATATCTGGGTCTTGAGAAGAAGACTTTTGAAATTTCAGTCAATTTGACCCTTTTTTGCCCCACCCATCATCCCTGGGGGGTCAGTCAGGGCTTATATGTGCATACCATCAAACTGCTATCCAATACTGATAATGCTAACCCAAATTGAATTACTTCCAATGAAAATTAAACAAATGTTGGTCCATAATGTGATTTCCCTATATAAACTATAGTAAAGTTTACCCCCTCCCCAGGGGTAAACGTGAGACCCCAGGGTCATTAAATTCACAATTTGTGTAGAGCACCTTAAGACCCTTCCATCTATGCATTGTTGTATTTTTCTCATACATATGGCTAGTAAAGAAAGTATCGAAGTGAATGCATTCCCTGCCTATTAGTTGGCAAACCACAAAATGTGGTGTCACTTAACGGTATGAATAAAAATGCTAGGGGTCACTGCCGAAAACATTTGCATATGAATGAAAGTGAATGAATGACATCAGGATATATCAGATACCATATAAGGGCTGAGAGACTATATAAGGTCATAGATGGTGCAAGTATCTACTGTGCAATTCCACGTTAAGCAAACTTCGTAGTATGCACGATCACCTAGACACCTGCATTACCTACGCAAGTGTCAACAAGAGGCTCAATGGGCCTGAATCGCTCACCTGGTATTAATCTCACACTTGTAATCTTAAAAGTGGACTAAAATACAGCTACGGGCAGAATATCAGTGTTTGATTCATAAGAACCTATTAAAAGATTTAAACATATGATGCCTGTGACCTTGAATGTCAAACAAGGACATTAGGTTGAACAGAGTTATAGTCTTCCAACACTGCATGCTTTTGGTAAAATATTTTAAAGTAATTTATAGATTTAAACATATAATAACCACTGTGACCCTGAATATGGGCGAAGGTCATTCATTTTAACAAACTTTGTAGCCCTTCATCACAGCATGCTTCTGCCCAAATAGCATCATCCTTGACCTTTTGGTTATTGAGAAGAAGTTGTTTAAAGGCTTTAAACGTATTTCACCATTGTGACATTGAATATTTGTCAAGGTCATTCATTTTAACAAACTTCGTAGCCCTTCATCACAGCATGCTACTTGCCAAATATCATAACCCAAGGCCTCTTAATTTCACAAGAAGTCGTTTAAAGGTTATTCACATATTTGACCCATGTGACCTTGAAAATGAGTGAAGGTCATTTGTTTGAACAAACTTGGTAGCCCTTCATCCCAGCATGTTACTGGCCCAATATCATTACACTAGGCCTCTTGGTTATTCAGAAGAAGTCGTTCAAAGATTATAACATATTTGACCCCTGTGACCTTGAAAATGGATGAAGGTCATTCATTTGAACAACTTGGTAGCCCTTGACTTCAGCATGCTGCTGGCCAAATATCATCCTAGGCCTTTTGGTTACTGAAGAGAAGTTGTTTCAAGTAAAAAGTTGAAGCCGGAGAGACGGACAACGGTCGACGGATGACGGACACCGCACCATGGCATAAGATCAGACACACAGATTACAACATCAAGTAAAAGTTTCTTGAACTGATACATTTATTTCTTATGATTTTCATACATTCACAAACAAATATAATTCCATCTTAAAAAGTAACTTTTCTCTATAATATGATATTATCTTCTCTGTCGAATCATATCTTACTTCTGTTCTGCATCTTATTGATTTAATTGGGACAAATATCTTTCATACATTTTTGCTGATGCTTTTATCGTGCGAAAATGTCTGGGTTCTATATTACAGATGGATTATTAGGATTTTCTTTTTTATGATTGCCATGCAAGTCACAAGAAAATTTTACAGCATTTAAAAACAATTATCCATTTACATTATATGATCTACTTGCATAAATATTGAAGGTCAACAAAATAAAGTACATTATTATCTTCTACATTTACCACTGCATGTTTGGCATTGACATCATAGAACCCTACCAAATACAGATGGCATTCATAAAGGCTGTAAATGCACATGTTAATGTTATCATGATCGTGACATCATAATTTTTAAGTTGGAAACCAATGACATTCCATAAGAAACGTCTTGTCCTACTTTTTGTATAAGCATACATGATACCATCCTTGATACTCCAGTGGTTACGCTCACTTTCACTCTATGCACCCCTGGAATATGTCATTGCAAAATTAAAGGCATGCAGCTAACTGTTTGATTGGTCAGGTGTTTTTTAACTTGACCCATCAGTAAATATTATTTGATTGGTCAGGGTTTTTTTAACTTGACCCATCTGTCAATATTATTTGATTGGTCCGTTGTTTTTTTAACTTGACCCATCTGTCAATATTATTTGATTGGTCAGTTGTTTTTTTAACTTGACCAATCACTATGCTGGTACCTGTCACTGGAAGAATACAGAGGAGCAACAACCAATTTCAAAGCCAGTGAATTACTATTACACTTCCATGCAATTCTTTTAACATGCATCAAAGGATTAAACTAGCCTATTTGTATCATGTACAAGGTGGCCTGTACGTGTACAGAACCTTTAATTCTGTCATGACACATTCCTGGGGGCAGAGCTCACAAGGTGGCCTGTACGTGTACAGATCTTTGGTACTGTCATGACATATTCCTGGGGGCAGAGCTCACAAGGTGGCCTGTACGTGTACAGATCTTTGGTACTGTCATGACATATTCCTGGGGGCAGAGCTCACAAGGCGGCCTGTACGTGTACAGATCTTTGATTCTGTCATGACATATTCCTGGGGGCAGAGCTCCCAAGGTGGCCTGTACGTGTACAGAGCCTTTGATTCGGTCATGACATATTCCTGCGGGCAGAGCTCACAAGGTGGCCTGTACGTGTACAGATCTTTGATTCTTTCATGACATATTCCTGGGGGAAGAGTTCACAAGGTGGCCTGTAAGTGTACAGAACCTTTGATTCGTTCATGACATATTCCTGGGGGAAGAGTTCACAAGGTGGCCTGTACGTGTACAGAACCTTTGATTCGTTCATGACATATTCCTGGAGGCAGACTTCACAAGAGAGCATTATACCCTGGCGCTGGGATTTCGTAGATGATGGAGGTTTTGACATAATTTATTGATCTTTTCACATGATGTAAATATTTTGACTTGATAAAGATTTAACAACATACATTGTAACATAATGAAGCTAAGATATAAACTTTGATACAACCAAGAAATATGCATGTATCCAGTAATGTCCAAGGAACCTGATGGACAGTAATGATCACAAGTCTAATGTATAAGGTACCATATATACCTAAACTTTAACATAAATTACATGTGTAATGTATAAGGTACCATATAACCTAAACTTTAACATAAATTACATGTGTAATGTATTAGGTAGCATATTACCTTAACTTTAACATAAATTGCATGGATAATGTCTAATCACATAACCTTAGCTTTAATACAAATCACAGGTATAATGTATAAGGTAGCATGTTACCTTAACTTTAACATCAATTACATGTATAATGTAGCACATAACCTTAGCCTAAATACAAATCACAAGTATAATGTATAAGGTAGCATATAACTTTAACTTTAACATAAATTACATGGATAATGTATAAGGTAGCATATAACGTTAACTTTAACATAAATCACAGGTATAATGTATTAGGTAGCATATTACCTTAACTTTAACATAAATTACATGGATAATGTTTAATGTTTAAAGCACATAACCTTAGCTTTAATACAAATCACAGGTATAATGAATAAGGTAGCATGTTACCTTAACTTTAACATCAATTACATGTTTAATGTAGCACATAACCTTAGCTTTAATACAAATCACAAGTATAATGTATAAGGTAGCATATAACCTTAGCTTTAACATAAATTACATGTTTAATGTTTAATGTAGGAAATAAGGGCGAACAGTCAGTCACAACAGTGAGAACACAGGGGCTCGTTACATTGCCTAATGTTGATTTATTTTTGTTATATGTGTTGCATAATACAGACTCCACAGATGGAATTTCGTAATAATAAAACAGTTATTGCCCTGGTGTGAGGGAGACCTGAAGAGTTGTTCCCCCTCGACAAATCATGTTTCCCTTGGGCTTCGCTCTCGGGAAACATGATTTATCTCGGGGAAACAACTTTTCAGGTATCCCTCACACCAGGGCAATTAGTGTATAAGGTAGCATATTACCTTAACTTGAACATTAATTACATGAAAACCGGTAATGTTTAATGTAGCACATAACCTTCGCTTTAATACAAATCATAGGTGTATTATGTATTGTACCATATAAACTGAACTTTAACATAAATCACAGGTATAATGTATAAGGTAGCATATAACTTTAACTCTTTCACAAATTACAAAAGCACAGCGACAAAAATCACAGGTACTATATGTATGGGAGATAACTCTATTATGTCACAAATATAAAATGCACAGAATATGATAATGACACATATCACAAATGTACAATATAACCTTAAGTAAATACAGTATTGTCCACCGACTTGCAACTAATTGATAAAAAAAATATATGCCGCAAACTCTGGAAATCAAGCCAACTATATAAATATGAGCTCTTTTGAATTATAATTTATTTAATAGCCACATACACCAGACAAGTATCTATTGTAGTCAATATTTTACAACCTTGAATGATACAAGGATGTCCGTGAATTCCTTCAATCATAGATGTCAACCTCTGAAACCTCAACTAAAGGATCTCTCCCTCATTCCATATCTCAAATGTGGGGTAAAGTCTATGAAAAGATTTCACTTTTTGTCCAGGGAGCAAGTGGTCACTGGCCGAATCTCACATTGTTGAGCATAAAGTAATAATGCTAAAATAATAATAAAATAAAAGTGAAAACAACTAAAATAAGTAATAAATTATAAAATTATGCAGACTTTTTTACAGTGCATTAATATAAAATAATATGTGATAGCTTGAAATTGTTAAAGACAATTTGACAGGCTTTTCACTGTTTGTTGCCAATATTTTAGCCTATTTATATAATTAAACTTGAAGTTGACATATATTTTGAAAAAAAGTTTTTGAGGGTAAGGTTTCTGTGGCCCTACTCTATATCATTTCCAATCAGAGCTCATGGTGGCCATTTTGGAATTTTGATGCCATTGAAAATCATCAACAGTTCAAAAGGATCACCTAGAGAATATTTGCACCTTTTTGGTTCATACTGGACTGGCAGAACTGAAGAAGAAGTTTGTTCAAGACAATGTTCAAGTTAAACTTTTACCCCTGCTGAAAAAATGTAAGTTGTCATTTTTCTTGACAACACTATGTGCTAAATAGTTTTGTCTAGTGCATGCTCATGTTATATTCAAAGATTAACTTAGTGAATAAAGGTGTTAACAAGATATAGCTGTTTCATGATTAACCAATCAATGGGATCTATTTTTACATTGGGTACGTACCTGACCCAATAACTACAGAAAAATCCTTTCATTATATTTTTATCAATGAAATACCAGGAATTATCAATCTGATAAAAACTTATATCTTCACTGCAGTGAAAATATACATGAAATACTATATCTTCACATACTTTTTGTTTTGTCCAATCAGAGCAGTACTTTATATTCACTGCGTAGATTTTCAGTTTGAAGTGCAGATGACCACCTTCATTGTCAATAGAATAAGTGGTTGTTTTGCAACATATTCAATCTCGTATTTACAAAACACTACACAACTGATATTATTTTTGTTTGTTAATATTACCATATATCAGTGATAGCAGCAAATGGCAGAATTGCGTTGAGTATAACCCATTCAAAAAGGTGCTCTGCGCATGCCTTGTGGTCAAATTTGACATCGCTAGAACCTGGCATCAAATATTGCTACTTCTGGCAGTTTTCTGATGTAAAAATATATGATTTGTGTTGATTTAATGGTTTTCCTGTTAATAAATATTTCAATTGTATGGTAGAATGAACCAATATTTACACTTGTGCTTTGGGAGACAATTAAATATTTTCCACAAGCTCCATACTCATTGTTCATCGAGGGACTTTTTTGTGATTCCTTTGGTTTTCAAATCATACAACACCATATCTAGGTAGCTTGGGTCCGGGTATCCATACCTTAAACAAAATTAAATAAAGCTACAGAAAACACGTTTTAAAAAGAGAACATAATTTGCTATTTTTTTTTTATTTCATCTCCATTATTTTATCATAAAAGGCCTGCAAGGTACATATGGTTTTTCTTTTACAAAGCATTTATCAAATCTACAGTTTAAACAAAAACCTTCCAATGTAAGTAAAGACTTGGAAGAGGTATGAGGATCCTTAGTCTAATAGCATCAAATGTTATGGTAGTAAGACTTAACGGAGCCACTTATTGTAAGCCCAAACTAAGTCTGAAACATATTTTTAAATCCATCACTTTATCATTAGAATGCTTCAGAATTTCAGAACTGTTATATTATAATTAAAGCATAACACTATTATTTAAGTAGTGAAATATATCCAGAACAAATCAGAATCTATCGTTAATTAATAGATAATGTATAGCTATCACTTATTAGATACATAGACTTTTTATAATGTGATATTGTAAGCTTACGCTTCTGGGCCCCCGTCAATACTTGTTTTGTGGTGAATGTCATTCCAGGTCACAACCCCATCATTCCCAGTTGTCCTTGAGCTTCCAATGGTGAACACCAACTTCCGGTCAAAGGCTATTTTTAACAATCTGGCCACAAGACGACCTTTCTTGTTGTCAGGAAGAAACCCAGGTCTGGTGATACCCTGGTAGTATTTACCTGGTGTAGGATGATCTGGCTACAAACATAGGAAAGCAGTTGAGGAACAAGCATGATTTTGTCAGGGTTGTACCAACTTTTTCAATAGCCCTAACTAACTCCCTATAAGAAGTAATAGTCATCAGTTCTAACTAACTCCCTATAAGAAGTAATAGTCAACAGTCCTAACTAACTCCCTATCAGAATAAGTCAACAGTCCTAACTAACTGCTTATAAGAAGTAATAGTCAACAGTCCTATCTAACTCCCTATCAGAAGTAATAGTCAACAGTCCTAACTAACTCCCTATAAGAAGTAATAGTCAACATACCAAACTAACTCCCTATCAGAATAAGTCAACAGTCCTAACTAACTCCCTATCAGAAGTAATAGTCAACAGTTCTAACTAACTCCTTATCAGAATAAGTCAATAGTCCTAACTAACTCCCTATAAGAAGTAATAGTCAACAGTTCTAACTAACTCCCTATAAGAAGTAATAGTCAACAGTCCTAACTAACTCCCTATCAGAATAAGTCAACAGTCCAAACTAACTCCCTATAAGAAGTAATAGTCAATAGTTTACTTACGGCCTCGGGACAAAGTTCACCAGGTTGGTCCCAACACCTCGAGAAAACAGTTTTGACTATTGACTTAAAGGGCATGAATTAACTGTTTTGTTACTTACAATTATCTGTATTGACTACATTTGTATACACATGACAAAATGCAACACAAGTACATCAATGGAGATTCCTTCACATCGCAATATGCCGTTAGAATTTTTACCGCAGTCTTTATTACATTTTTGGTATTACAAGAATCCGTTTCCAACTAATTCCAGTAAACCCTAGCTGCTCTGATATTTCTTGAGCACTTTAATCGAGATCAAATACATGCTTGGGCACGTTCTTTGCTAAGGAAATGTGTGTTAGTTCGAGAGCTTCCCATGAAAATAGTTTCGACTAATTCATGGCTGTATATGAATAACGCTATTTTCACTATGAAGATAGTCAAAACTTGTTTTATCACTTCTCATATAGAGAGTCAGGTAACAATCCTAACTATTTCCTATCAGAACTAATAGTCAACAGTCTTATTTAACCCCCTATCAGAACTAATAGTCAACAGTCTTATTTAACTCCCTATCAGAACTATAGTCAATAGTCTTAATTAACTCCCTATCAGATTTAATGGTCAAAAGTCCTAACAAACTCCCTATCAGAGTTAATGGTCAAAAGTCCTAACTAACTCCCTATCAGAAGTAATAGTCAACAGTTCTAACTAACTCCCTATTAGAAGTAATAGTCAATAGTCCAAACTAACTATCTATCAGAATTAATAGTCAATAGTCTTAATTAACTTCCTATCAGAACTCATAGTCAATGGACATAATTACCTCCCTAACAGAACTAATAGTCAAGAGTCCAAACTAGCTCCCTATCAGAAGTAATAGTCAATAGTCCAAACTAACTCCCTATCAGAAGTAATAGTTAATAGACATAACTAACTCCCTATCACAACTAATAGTCAAAAGACATAATTAACTTCCTATCAGAACTTATAGTCAATGGTCTTAATTAACTCCCTATCAAGATTTAATGTTCAAAAGTCCTAACTAACTCCCTATCAGAAGTTCTAGTTAAAGTCCTAACTAACTCCCTATCAGAATTAATAATAGTCAATAGACATAACTAACTCCCTATCAGAGTTAATAGTCAACAGTCCTAACTAACTCCCTAACAGAAGTAATAGTCAATAGATCAAACTAATTCCTATCAGAAGTATTATTCAATAGTCGTTACTCACTCCCTATCTGAAGTAATAGTCAACATTCCTAACTATCTCTCTAGGAGTAGCAGTGACCTAAAAATAACATTTAAGTGTAGTACTCCTCGATGTGTATCTATATATATGAAGTTTAATAAGTTTAGGACTTTTAGTATTAGGGTAAAGGAGTCAAATGCAAAATCTAACCATAATATGTACAGATGAGTAGACTTACGGATAGAAAAGGCTAACCCATACGGTAATGCCGCTCCTATATCAAGATTTAAAAATCAGTTTTCTATTTTTATAATATCTATACTTCCTAGATAAAGCTCTAAAGAATAGAAATTACTCCAGTTTGAGTCATACTCACGCCTTGTTTCCCTGGAGGGAAGTGATAGCTGATGTTGATGATACCATATCCTTCATGGCCAGGCAGGGAGCCACCTCGCCTAGACGACTTGGTGGTAGTCATGGTCATCGTCCCCGGTGGCTGGTCCCCTGTGATCTTCCCATGAACAGCTCCACACTGGGGACAGGCTGGTTTGTACTTAAACTGCTGGTCTATACACTCTCTACAGAACATGTGACCACACGACAGCTTCTTAGGCTCATCAGTCATAGTGTCAATACAGATACAGCAGTTCTCTGTGACCTCCGAACCTGCCCCTCGGGTACGTCCAGTCATGTCAGGGGCAGTGTGACCCTTCTTAACATCCTCTGATCCATCACTGCTTTTGTTGAAGACTCTTTCAAAAGCATACCTCAATGCAAGTACAGCTACAGTTTCATCATTGCAGAAACACAGTGTTTTCCTTGATGGAGTCTTCGCTGCATACTTTTTACAAACGTTGGCTATCAATCTGCAGATACTGTTAATTGGAGTAGCATTTTTTTCAACAGCACCTGTTGGTAAAATAAATAGGAGATGTTACTTTTTGAATCACGGCCAGATCAACATTGCAGATATACCGAGTCTTCTTGGACAAGGTCTTAACCATTATTCTCCCGATAGTTAAAATTGGAGTAGGATAATTCCTTAACTCTATCTGTTAATAAGGGAAATGTTTATATTTCAAGCAAAATATGAATATCAAGAGATATTCCAACTTCTTAAATTTAACAAGAGTGTCATAGGGCATAACAATATACACACGTCATTTGCCAATCTGACATACTTAAAATCCGTCTGATGCATTATTGTACCTAGATGTATTAAAATATGGAAATATAAGGAGAAGAAACATCATTTGTACTGTATAACTCAGTTAAGTTGAGAACTATTCCTAGAATGTGGTGAAAGGTAGAGAAAACATACTGTACTTAACCAAAATAAGCTGAAGGAATATATATAGATCATGTATCCTTTAAGACTTTTAAACAAGCGGCCCAGAGGGCCTGTATTGCTCACCTTGATATTTAAGTAATGGTATGGTGATCATCATATTCTCATTTTGTATGCCAAATATCACATATTAACTCCTAAGGATAGTGCCATTCCCCGGGGCAAAGCCTTATCCATTCTTCACGCTCAGCTATTGTAATTTTTGTTACTTTGGGTGGAGGTCTCATAAGTTTCAATCGAGGATTAAGTCCCTCTGTACTCAAGTACTCAACTGGAAACTCAACCATTTCGATCCACAGACTAAGTCTCTGCGGGTTTGGTTAGACTCCTAGGAAAATTCTAATATCATGATTGTGTTTGTCTCTTCATGCACAGCAAGTGTGTATATATATATGGTTATCGGGTGGGGATCTCAACTGTTTTCAAGTTATGGCCAAGAAACTAAGTCTCCATGGGTGGGGCCAGACCCCACAGTCAATTCTAATACTATGATTGAGTTTGTCTCCTTATGCCTAGCAATTATAAATATGGAAATGGGGTGGGGATCTCGACCATTTCAAAATGATGACCCTCTGACTAAGACTCCATGGGTGGGGCCAGACCTATGAACAATCCTGGAACTAGATGTGTATTTGTCTTTTTCTCAGAAATTGAATATATGGTTATAGGGTGGAGATATTAATCATTTCCAAGTTAAAATCTCTTTGAGGCCCAACCCTTCAGCCCCTTGGTCAGCCCTTCCCATTGTACAATTTTTAATCCCCACAACTAGAGAATGCTTCCAACCAAATGCGTTGATATACTTCAATTCCAGTCAAATTTAGTTGATATCCTTCTCTTAGTTCCAGAGAAGAAGTTGCTTAAAGCAATATGGCTTTTTGGCTTTGTCCCTCAGACCTCCAGGAAGCCATCCCATCTTTTTGTACAGGTTTGAATCCCATGACTTAAGGATGCTTCCTACCAGATATGGTTGATATCCTTTTACTTCCAAAGAAGAAGTCCCTTAAAGCAGTATGGTTAAATTAACCCTTTCTGACAAAGCCCCTAAGCTCCCCAGGGAGTCAGTCCCTCCATTTCTACAATTATGAATCCTCAGCACCTAGGGATGCTCCCAGTTAAATTTGTTAAATTCCAACCAGTGGTTTAAGAGAAGAAGTCATTTAGAGATATTGTTGATGGACAGACGGATGAATAGACAGATGTCTGATGGGGCGGTATTGAATTAGCACACCTTGGTCCTTTGGATTAGGTGTTCATATAATGTACATGCATATAAAGTTTAATCAAAATTAAATGATACTTAAGCAAGTTATGCTTGATGGATGCTTCAATTTCCCATACCATAATATATCCTGTCAAAATTTCTGACAGAATTATAATTAATAAATGAATTGATATAGTCCATGTAGTGGCTGAACCAATTTAGTAGAGGTAACTAGTAAGAAGCCCATGGGCCTCATTAAAGCTCACTGGGTACTGACCTACTGTATCTTTAATAGTATGTATGTATCAGAAATTTAACACACAGGCTGGGAACATTTCAAGAGAAATATGAATGTATGTTTTTCTGTGAATTCAAAAGAAGCTTGAGTTAAAATTTGTCAGCTATTTCAATATGATCTAAAATGTGAGAAACATTGTAATTTCAAAGGTCACAACATTTGTATTAATTCAAATTGTATAAATTTGTTGACAAAAAAATACTATAAATATGTACATTAGAGATTTTAACAAAGTACACAATTGCATATGTATGTACCATGACTTATTTTGTGAAAATTGAGACTTAAACAATGTTACTGTGAAATGGTAAAGAAAAGAATTCCACAAAAATAATCTGACAACATACCGAAAGTCCTTATATCTTATATTGATCCTGGATCAAGTTAGAAATAATAAGAAATATGCTTTCTTACCAGTTCCAAGAATTGGTAATGCTAAAGATGTAATATCCAGATGTTTCTCATCAATATTTGAGAAGATGTTTTTGTAAGATTTTTCAAGGTTCATCCAGTAACTACTCTGGTCTGCGACGGCAGTGACATCCCATTTAGGTGCAACCACATGTAACACATACTTAAAGTGAGATCGACCCGCTAAAGTCTCAAGTACCTCAGTTAGCTTTGGTTTTCTGCGAATAAGTTTTAGCTCTGACTGGTCTTTATCTATATCTTGTCCAGCTACTCGAGCGATTTCCCTGGCAATACTTCCTGTACTGTCACACTGGACATTCTCGGGACTGACAATGGCGTCAGCCTCAATCTCCACAATATTTCCATGGACAATGTGTGCAATCCAATTATTCCCTATCTGATACTTAAAACGTAGGCCACTGGATGTTGAACGTTGAAAGTTCATATGTTTATCTATACAGGATGGACTCGCTGGGTCTACAGATGATCCATCTCCATCTGCAGATACACTTCTGAACCTTTGTAAAACTGGGGTAGTTTTCCTCAGAGACATAACAGACGATGAGAAATTGCTTCCACCTCCAGTGCCAGCTCCATAGCTACTTGACCCAGCATTTCCAGCAAAACATTTGGTGAAGGTCGTCTGTATCAGATCACACATCTGTGTGTCCTTGTCAATGAAGTGTACCTCGGTCAAGGTCGAGCGACTCCGTCTTGATTTACTGTACTCCTCTACTGCTCGGTAGTACTGTTGGGTACAGTGTTCCTTTGGAACCGAAAATATACCTGTGTGCATGGTGAGTAAATGGTGATTAGTACGTGATCTTCGTTTAGATATTACAACTTTACTGAGTCCTGAATTATCATATTAGTTGCTGACTGATGGAATGAATAATTAATCAATTTTTTAGAGTAACATTATTGATTTTTATGTACAATAAGCTTTCTGTATGAATAGTTCTGTTATTACCAGATATGTTTCTGTCACAATCTATTAATTGATTAGTAAACATTTTTGTGAACTTCATTCAATGCTTTGTAGTTTAAGATTTATATTAATGTGAACTTTTTATAAAGTAAGCGGTATTCCTATAAGATAAATCTATATTTCAATTATTCCTCAAAAAAATATCTAATTTTTAAAAGTGACATTTCATTTTGAGTTCATTAATGATTTTTACATCTGTACAGTATATATAGAGTTACCTGAACTGATGGCAGGTATAGCTATAGACTTGTATTGTTGGAAGTCTGCCTCCTCCAAACTGTTCTTGACAGCAGTCTTTAAATCTTCCAGACATATCTGCTTCTGGTCCTGACCATAGTCGTACCACCTTGGACCTACACTGTGGATAACACCCTTGTACTTCAGGTTACCAGCAGTGGTAGTACACACCTCTCCAACTCTCAGGGGTCCATACCTGGCTATGTAGTCCCTACCCTCCCGCTCAAAGTCGTAACCAGCCGCATTAGATATCACATAGGCCACTCCCCCTCCATGTTGTAAATCACCATTGGCAGCGTTTACAATACAGTCCACGTCAAGACGAAGGATACTGCCAGGATAAACTCGTACTAACAGTCCTTCTGGTGTAGTGAAGTCTTTAGGACTAACACTACCATAACCAGATATAGATTGAGATTGCCATGGTGACTGGCTCGCAGTGAATGACTGACTGAATCTGTGTCTATCTGTCGAAGTGCTGTCCCCTTTATTTTGCTGAAGTGGTGTGTTGTCAAACCGCCGATTTCTCTTTGTTTCTGTCTGTTTTAATCTGCCTAATCCCAATGAGATCTTGTGCTTTGCTGTCTGTAGCTGACCGTAGGATTGAGCCATTAAATGGACCATGCTGTGTTCATCTTTTTCAAGTTGATAGCAGAAAACTCCATCAACAGACTTGTGAATCTGTTCGATAGTTCCTTTGACATTCGGTTCCTCAGCTGGCGTGAAAGAGACATCATCTTTGTTCATTATCTCTAAATGCTTCAACTTGCTTTCAATGTTAATTTGCATGGCCTTCTTATCACTCCTTTCCTTGAAAGATACCTGGAGCATGCCGCCTCTGTAACACACAGCTTGTTGATCCATTTTTCCATCTCTACAGCAGAAAAACTGAAGAGCCAGAAAGGTTTCTTTTGGCATTACAATACTGATATCTGGTACATATTCAGAGTCATCGTGTGGAGAGCTGAAATGATCCCTGGTGTAATCGACTTTGTTCAGGTCCCTGTCCTTCTACAATATAAAAGTGTTTGTATTTTGAGTCAAGTATTCAAACATAGTCTGATTCACAATATTCTTATTTCCTATGCCTCTTTTCTTACCCAGTTCAGTTCTATCATACAGACACACCAATAAGGGAAAGTCTCTTTGTCATTTCATTGTATAACATCTCATCACAAAGGGGTAAAGTTATCACATTGTTATGTCCAATGGTAAAGAAATCCTCAGCAAATTAATCTCTATGTAAAAAAGATTTTTTTTACTGCTTTTTCATTTACTCAATAAGCATGAAACATTCACATGCTTTGTAACTGGTAATATGATTGCAGCATCATTGCCAACAGTTGCAGAACCGTTACCATCGTCTGTATGTGATGCATGTAAACTGCACTTAGTTTCATCAAGATATCTTTAACGGTTTACAAATGTTAGGGCTTGGACAAAATTCTCCTTAGAAATTTGCACTTATTTGACCTTTGACCTTGAGGTCAAGAGAGAGCAGCATACTAGTTTGGAATTCTGTAAAAAGCCCCTTTTTGTGTGGAAATGTGCCTCAAATAATTTTACTGTTTAAAACAGTTAAGCATCTTAATTTTTTTTACCCAAGCCTGCACCGGGTGCAAAGTTAAAGACCTCAAACTAGTTCTGCAGTAATGTTACCCGACTCATGGTCATCTAAATAAACAAACCTTTGCAATTGCTGAAGAGTCCTTTGTTGATCCTGTGACATCTGGAGATCTCACGGCAACTTGAGCTTTTGTTGTCTACATCACCAATAAGAAAAATGGCAGTCACAAGTTTTCAAACAATCTCAGGTATCTCAATTTATATTCGGCACTTTCTAAGAAAAAGCGATAACAAGAACTGGTATATAAGAGCTATGAAAGCCTTCGCTTTTGGACAAAAGATGAAATCTTAAATCAAAATGAATTAGAAGTTAATAGAATGAATCTTTTGAATTTCATTGTGTACCTGTTATCCCTGAATTTTATTTGGTTTGGAAGGACAAAATGAATGAGTCTAGGATTATTGTAAATTGATAAGCATGAATGAAAGATGGGAATAGAATCCCGGCAAAAAATCATCAATTACCTTAAAACAGAAAGTGAAACTACAATGTAGGAGCTTCAGATGAGGAATACAAAACTTGTGCTACATGTACACAATGCCAGGAATGTCCAAGCAAATTCCTTGAATAAAATCTAGAATGCTTTGAGCTTTCTCTTTCTAAAAACATAACTCTTAATATTTAACTTTCAAGTCCTTTCTAGATTTTAAATACTTGTATCAGTGTACTTACCCCTGCCTGAGCCAGAAAATTGCTCAGAATATTTCGAACCACCTCCTCCCAGGAAATGACAAGTCTATTGCCATCCACCACATCCTCTGTTAACAGGCACTCCAGCTTCAGGTGCCCGGGAATGTCTCCTGGCCAATGTAGTTTTGCGTGATGGTCACTTAACTGTTTTTCCAGTTTTGTCATGTCATATGACATGAGGTGCTGGACTTTATTTTGGTCAGCATCTTTGATAACCAAGGGGCAAGGAACCTTAAAGGTCGGTCCTGTGTGGCTGACCCTGTGGCCCAGCATTTCATGGTAAGTCTGCACAGTGAGTGTTTTCCTATCCAATTTATGTGTTCTCTGGCAGACTCTGTCTATCACTGTAAGGAAATTGATTTTGTTTGACAAACATATATGCATAACACACTGCAACAGAAATGTTTAACAGATTAAAATTTAGTTTAGAATCATTACTATTGTTACACACCTTTGAAATTTCAACTTAAAACAAGCTTCCATGTGGATTCAAGTTTGGTTATATATTAACAAAACAAGAGGCCCATGTTGACTTTTGACTACGGCTAGCACTTAAAGTTGACCTTTGACCTCATAACTGTAATAAAAAAAAAGATTTGCACTGCTAGTCTACATAACATAACCAGGTATCATGACTCTAGTCCAAATGGTTCTTAGGATATTGTTGTTTGAAGTTTTTATTATATTTGACCGCTGTGACCTTGAAAATAGGTCAAGGTCATTTTAATGAAGAAAGTTGATAGCACTCTATTCCTAAGGTACTTACTGGCCAAATATCATGACCCTGGGCTTTATGGAGCTTGAGAAGAAGATTTTTACAGCTTTTTAACCCATGTTGACCTTTGACCCCACGACTAGCACTTAAAGTTGACCTTTGACCTAATTACTGTAATACAGAAAAAGATTCACACAGCTAGTCTACATAACATACCTAAGTATTAGGACTCTAGTCCAAATGGTTCTAAGGATATTGTTGCTTGAATTTTTAAACATATTTGACCCCTGTGACCTTGAAACTAGGTCAAGGTCTTTTTAATGAAACAACTTGATAGCACCCCAACCCAGGTACCTACTGGCCAAATATCATGACCCTAAGTCTTCCAGTTCTTCAGAAGTTGTCGTTCAAAGGAAAAGTTGACAGACAGACAGACAACATTCAGACACTGCAGTACAGGCTAGCTCACATGGCCCTTTGGGGCTAGAGAACTAGAGAAACTTTGAGGGAGCTCACAAAGATATACCCCCCCCCCACACCTACACTAGCTTCTGAAGCAGAAATTTAAAAGCTTCAAGGGCCTTAACTCCAAGAAACAAAAGATCCAAGAGGGATCTTGGTGCCAACTATATTGTACTGTCTTCATTAAGTCTATGTCAGTTCAATCTTTATTTTCTTCCCTCTTATCTTTTCTCTGTTCAGTTTGTCTGGGAGCAATCTTGTTCTTCTGATCAGTCTGTGAAATTTGAGTACTTTCTGAAAAGTATTGCTTACAAACTTTAACTATCACATTCAAGATGGCTGCCTGTTGGCCATTTTGGTTTTGCAATCAGTCTCAAACTTTGATATGAATAACAAAGGATCATGGGGAACCTACATCTGAAATTTGAGAAAGATCCTGTCAGTGCTTTATGAAAATAGTGCTAACGGGAATTGTTTAAGGATGGACCGCGGATGAAGAGTGATTTGATTTGCCCACCAGGATAAAAAAGTTGAATCATTAAATTCTGCAAGAATACAGAGTTCATCTCTTGCAAGTTTAAAAAAAAACCTGGCCTAGATGGTTTCATTCCTCTACTTTGTTGAGACAGGCGCTGTTAGGGAGATTTCTATTAAGATGAGTTTTATATAATTAGAGTATGCGTTCAAACCTGGTTTTTCTATCAAAACTGCCCATATTTGGGTACCAGCTGGGTTCTCACTTACAGCACTAAATAAAACACTGAAATCAAAAATTTTTCTTCAAATATTGAAAGTAAATTACAGCTATTGTGAAAGGATTGGACACTGACGAGAAAAAGATGTAGAGAACACTTACTAGGTCAAATATACTACGTTTTATCTACATTGCGTGTAGTAACCTTACCTCCAGGATCTTCAAAAGTGACGTGAAAGTATCCGTCAGATATCTCCTTGACCTCAGTGACATCACTACCACCGCTTCTGCGGCTATTCTCAAAATAAAATTCCAAGGTGTCCAGACTTGTACCTTTTCCGACCCCACTGACAAGGACACTGTGAGATATTGGCACCTGCATCGCCTCCAGCAAACAGTTTTCCAATGTTGAATTCTGACAGGCATTCTTCAATTTTTCAAAATCTAAAGAGAATTTAGTCAGAATTTGTTCAGACTATTAAAACATTAAAGAAGGAAATGAAAAAGACATGTACCGTTGTGCTATTTTTAATTTTATCTGAATTTGCTGTTTGGACAGATTTATGTCTGTAATGAAGGCTTCTCTTAAAATAGGGTAACCAACTTATTAACAAGAGGCTTGTATCAGTCACCTTGTATTATATAGTCCTAAGGGGCATGGCCGGACTCCAGGTCCAATCCTGGTAGCATAACTGTACGTGGTTTGTCATTCCCAGTAATTGTAGCAATGCTTGTATAGTGGGGTTCTAGAGGGAACAAACCCCTAAGGCCATTTTGATAGCACAATTGTGTTCCTATTTTGTTCAAATATTGAGGTAAGGATTTGAAATGGCCTGATAATGCTTGCAACCGAGAATGGTTGATAATTTTTTCACACTCCAAAGAAAGGATCTTGAAAGCAACATGTCCGAATAACCCTTGCCCTCATACAGACCCCAGTTGATCAGCCAATTTGTTAGAATGATTTTGAATCCCCACCACTTGAAAATGCTTCAAACCAAATTTGGTTGAGATCTATATCATAGTTCCAGAAGAGAAGTCAGTGTCAGTAATATACCAATTTATCCAAATTACTCTGTCCCTTCACTTGTAAAATGGTGAATCCACACTACCTGAGAATTTTTTCAACCAAACATGGTTGATATCCATCTTATAGTTCCAGCAGAGAAGTCCCCTTGAAGCAATATTGCCTATTGCCAAACTACCCCTTATTGACATGCACCTTAGCCCCCCCCCCACCCCCCCCCGTCCCTTACTGGAAAAAAATACATCTATTCCTACCAGCCAAAGACACTTTAATTAAATTTGATAATTTGGGGCAATTCTGTTCAGCAGTTTATCAGAAGAAGTTTAAGATTAAGAAAACTGTTGACGAGGGGATGACAAAAGCTACATGATATGACATCTCACCTTATCAGTAGACAGTTAGAGTATCTTTGAAAATCTTACCAATCTCTTTGTTCCAGGAGAGTATTTCATTAATTTATTTAACACAATATTTTGCTAATGTATTAATCATGATTACAAATCGACTTATGATGGCTAATGTTTTATACCTGGATCACCATCAAATGTAACCAAGACTGCACCCTCCTCTTCTCCGTATAAAAGTTCTAATGGAGACACATTGACTTTTGATTTCAGAAAATTCTCGAGCACTTTTCGTGTCGTTGTAGGATTCATGTTCCTGAAGAAAACCTTTTCCTTGTAAAATAAAAGACCGGCTACGGGTTCCAGGGCCTCAAACAATCTCACAGTCAAGGAAGACTTGTCTAAGGTGTGCTGTCTTCCAAGAACAAGTTGTGCATCTGAAATAGGCAAGACCTGTTATTGTAGCCAAAAACACCTTTTCCAAATGCTTTGCAAGGAGCTGAACCATTTCAGTGGCCATAAAGGACAAATTAAGTGCTCCAAAGCCAATTATTCATATTTTTTGGTTAAGAATTATTGGACTATATCGCTAAACAGAATGAATTTTAATACTTAATTGTATTGAGTGAAGTGACCTTGACATTTAGCCTCAGAATGAATGAGTGTTTGGCCCATAAATGAGTAGAGTTAAAGAGTAGGTGAGAAATTCACCAAAATTGAACCTGTAAGAATGCATATTAAAGTACATTGACCTATGAACCCAAAAACGTACTTGTTTTAAGGTGTATTTACCTTTGTTTAAGGTAAAGTTATTAACAATAGCAGGCAGAGAGTTGAAAGTGACCTGAGATGAAAATGCTCAAAGACAGAATAATGGATAGTTATTCAGTATAAGTCCCATGACTCACCTAAAGTTTGTCAGTGGGGATATACAAATAGCTTATTTGTAACATTTTATTTTTGAAAATAAAAATGCAAAAGTTTTTGTTTTGATTTTAAATGGAATGAGTAAGGGTGAAACCTGCTGTATAGATCACTTGTCCACCAGTAACAGATATATTACCTTCCTCATTTTCATACGTGATGAAGATGACACCGTCTTTCTCTCGTTTTGATGCATCAAAGTTTTCAATGTCAACTGGATGACCCACTGCTCTTTTGCTTTCAAAGTAAAGTTCTACAGTGTCGTTTGATGTTAGTTTGTCCATTCCTCGTACTTCTATAGTACAGCCACTTGTTGTCTTCTCGGAGTTATCTCCCTCTAGGAAATTAGTAAGAGTGGTCAGCATTAAGAAATGGTTTTTTTTGTGTGTTCAAAGGCTATAACAACAGTATCCTAATTAGAGTGAATAAAAATATCTCAAATTTTATTTACAAGTGTGTTATAATTGCAGAAGTTATAGAAATGCAGATATACTGCAGGTTTTATCAGGACATCTTTAACTTACCACTTATATTTTTATGTGACCTTTTCATTAGAGGAACTGCCTACTGCTAAATTATTAAATGCATATATATGAACAAGTTCTAATTGTACTGGAAACCATAGTCGCAAATGATGCTTGGATAGAGTTAACAATGCCATTTCATAACTTGCATACTAAGTTTAAGCAAAACTAGACACAGTGCACGTGAGGGATCGTTGGCATCGTCTTGGCATACACCTTTAAAAGTTTGAAACAATCAAACATTTGTGTACCTTTGACCTTGAGGTAAAGTCCTCAGTGACCTAATGAAAGTGCACTGCACATCGTCTATGGGTGATGCATGTATACTCCAAGTTTCATCAATATATCTTTAACAGTTTAAAAGTTACAGTCCAGACAAGATCATATTAGAGAACAAGAACCAGAAACAGAAGAACCTGTTGAGTTCTAATAAAATATTTCTCCCTTCAATCGAAAGGGAGACATTATTAAACCAGTGCAGAATGTAAGAAGGTAGAGTTGGAACAACAGTTTTAAGCATTTTTTTATACAAGTGTTAGGTGTACCCAGTATCATTAGAGTTGGTGCAGTACTTTAGCAGTCCTGACAATGTTCCAAAACAAAGGGACATAACTCAATAAATAAGGGAAGCAACTCTAATTCAGATTATTTAATTAATTTCACCTCAATGTAAGGGTTGTGTGTACAAAGAATCATTCAAATCTGTGCAGTACTTTGGAAAGAAATGTGCAAAAAAAATCTTAATCAAGGGACCATAACTCCATAAATAGAGTGAGGTAACTCCAATTTATATACTTTATTCTTTCATTGTAAGGGTTGTGTGTACAATGTGTCATTCAAATCAGAGAATTTCTTTGGAAGGAGTAGTGCAAAACAATTCTTTAAACAACTAGGGAATAACTCCATAAATAAGGAAGGTAATAATTGAAATTGGTCCAGTACTTTTGGAGGAGTCACTCCCAAGCTAACTTTAACATATTGATCGAGTTATTCACAGCTGGTCCCTATTTGTCACAAAGCCCAGTTCACTACACACTTTCATCTATTTTCTATTTTTTGCGTCCAAAGACAACATTTTTTTTAAAATCTGGATTCGTTTGTTTGTTTGTTTGATTTTGTTTAACGTCCTATTAACAGCTAAGGTCATTTAAGGACGGCCTCCCCTGTGTGCAAGATGCATGCGTGTAGTGTATGTGTGTGTATTTTGGGAGGCTGCGATATGTTCGTGTTTGTCTCCTTGTGATAGCGCGGAACTTATGCCGAGTTTATAGTGCTACCTCACTGAGACATACTGCCTAAGACACCCAGCAGGACACCCCAGCCAGTCACATTATACTGACAACGGGCGGACCAGTCGTCCCACTCCTAATTTGCTGAGCGTTAAGCAGGAGTAGAAACTACCATTTTTAAAGACTTTGGTATGTCTCGGCCAGGGGGCAGAACCCAAAACCTTCCTCTCAGGGGCGAACGCTCAACAAATGGCCAAAAGTGAGGCATTGTCAAGGGAGACACTAGGAAGAAGAAAGTTATTTAGAAAGGAGAGAAGAGATAAGGGCCCAAATTTAGTTGCCTCTTACGATCATGCAATTGGGGGCAGCAGGGACAATTCTTACGCCCTACCTGCAGGGACACTCTGGATTCACACACACACATCACTGCAACATGTACAGTTACAGGCCTGAATTCGAACTCTGGACCATGTAATAAAGCTACCTATACTTGTCACTGGTGGTCACCCAGTCCAGACCTGCCTTTATATTAAAGATATTGCTATATGTATTATAAGTTTTTTTCTGTTCTCAAGTTACCTTGGTTGGCTGATGGCTGTTTTCCAGGAGTTGGTTTATCCTCCAAATCTTGCAAATACTGGATAATTTTTTGCATGGTACCAGATTTTGCAGCTACGTGGACTGTGTCAGAGGTCTCTTCCACTGAAAAATTGTTCATCTCTGCGGTACCGAGACCAAATCCTACTTTTGAAACATCTGAAATAAACGGAAAGTCCTTTACTAAGAAGGCCTCTTCTTTGAAATTTTCTCTAATTTTGAGCCCAACACGCTTGGAAGATGAAGCCTTCATTGACCAAACCTGTACTTGTCCAGTCTCAATGACCTGCCACACACAAGTGATACCGTCTTTCTGTAGTATACTATCAATGTAGTGTTTTATCTCTGGTGTCAACAGCAGCTTCTTCATCACCATAGAAACATAGAATGTGTCCGTTTTAATCTCTCTAATAAACTTCTCCATCTCTTGTCGACCTTGTCGGATGTTCTCTTCAGTTCCAGTCCATGTTACTTTTGTGTTGCAATCCCGTACAACCGCTGTGAGACCATGGTACTGAGCTATCAGTTGATCCATGACTCTAAATGTCCTCAACAAACATCCTTGTGATGGAGACTCTAAAACTGTCTCCATGGTAACGCTGTACAACTTGACCTTTGCCTCCACGTGTAACTGTTTGACAGTTTCTGTAGGGCCTGTTATGATCAGACAATTCAAATCCTTGTCATACAGAACGTCAGCCTGATTTTGACCAGCTTTGATCAATGGAACAAGACAAGCAAGAGCTTGTTGTAGCGGATCCTTGTAACCTTGGTCTTTGTTGCTAGCTGGTTCCTTGTTGCTCAGAGATGAAAGGTAGCATTTCTCTTGATGTAAGTTAGGAAGAGTTTTAACAATTAACTCTCTGACTTTATCTCTATAGTTCTCAATTGGGATTTCTTTTTTAATCAGGAGTTTAACAACAAGTTTTTGGTCCCTGTTTTCCAGAATGAGATTCGAGCCCTGTTCCGCAGCTAGATTTGCTAAATCATGCTTACAGAGATAGTGTATAAGGATGCTGTTCCCTTTTGGATAGAAGCTCATTTTCTCTTTTTCCTCATCTTCCAGTTTCTCTATCTTCACTTTTACCATGGTGCAAGTTCTTTCCACAGAGAAATCTTCATTAGCTACAAAGGTGACATAGAAAACTTTGATGAACATTATCTATCAATAGCCTTAAAAATGTCCTTATCAATAATTACTGAATAAATGATTTCTTTTTCCTAGAACTGTTATCTATCATAAACATGTAAGAGGCTTATTTTTCATAAAAACTTCAAACATTTGTTTTATTACACATTCCTTTCAGAAATACAATTACAGATAGAATGAAATGCAAAATGAAACCAGGTGTTTTTTTGTGATTACCTAGTATGATCACAGTAATATCACTTACCTTGATTTTGTGTAGATCCAGGTTGAGGTTTTTCATTTTGAAACTTGCCACCACTGTCACCCTCATGCTTTCTAAATGTTGGTGGCGACAAATTGTCAGCCATATCAACAGGTTCAATTCCTCCCTGGAAAACCATGAAGTTAAAGCATATTGGTTATAGAGAATCACAGGAGACCCCTGTATCACTAAGGGTTGAACAATGACACTTGCTGACAATCTACAATTAAATTTTGACATTTAACAAAGTCCATTATGGGTCATGTGATAACTAGAAAGTAACAATGAAAACCATTCATAACTTGAGAAAGACACCAAGATGGAGTCAAAAGTTTATAGCTTTCTAGTAGTGTTGTCAACCTTTAACCGGTTACTTGGTCGGAAGATCGTGAACCGTTTACCAAAATCAGAAACCGAATAATCGGACATTTATTTACCTCAATGGGGAGCTCCATGTTTACCTAGCTTATACCTATTGATGAGACCGAAATCCGATTTTTTGGCAATAAAAACAACGCTCAGGCCTACACGTTTGAATGTTGTTTTTGTATTTGATAGTAAGGTTTTACAATGAGATGCCGACCACACCATAAAAAGCCAGAAGAGTTTTTAAACGGAAGCCATAATGCAAAGTTGGGAAATGGAACATTTGCTAAACATATAATGTATTTATTGTTTTTTGTTGTTTGATTAACATACTAACCGTTTAACCAGTTACTTGGTCGGAAGATTTTTTGAGTAACCGGTTTCAGAAATTTTTCCGGTTTGACAACCCTACTTTCTAGTCATCTGATTAATAATATAACATGCAAATAAATAACTATCTAAACAAATTATCAATTGACAGATAAATTAAGTGGCATAAAATATTATATCAAGACTATTATTTTTTTAAAACAGCTTAAGAATACAGAAAAATTTGCGCATTATTGGGGAATTTCCTTGGACTTCTCTACACTCCCTTTGCAATATGATGTCAAGGTATTTCCTTATTTCAGCCATCTATGCTGTTCAATTTACAGTAAGATGTCGTTTACTCACCTGGCCTGTTATCATGTGTAAAATAAGCATACAAGTTTGCAAACTTAATTAAATCTATATCAAATATCTAATTAGAACTCCTAGGATTTCAGAAGCACTATGTTGGTTTTTTTTTTACAAGAATAACCTATGTTGACATTTGACCATGGCAATTAGTTCTCTATGCATATGTTTGACCTAAACATGATGATCGGTTAGAAAAATGATGTGCACAATTTTTTAGATATAACAGATACCTTTTGAAGTTTTTAACATATATGACCCCTGCGATCTTGAAAGTAAGTCAAGATAAATTATTATATTAACCTAAGGAAAATTTATAATTAGGGCTAATTTTTTTTGTACATTACAAATTCTAGATGTTGGACAATGGAATGCTGGTCGTTATATACATGGGCATAACTGTAGGTGGACTAGTTACATTTATGTATGGAGGGTTAATACTTCCGTCATTTCATACCCACATGTACGATGGGAATATATAGAGTACGTCACGCTAACACAATTGGTACAATTTTGACAGTGTATCGGTAATATTTAACAACTCAGATCTTGTATCTGGAATTGATTCTTGACGAGGACTGCCCAAGGTGGTTCATTTTCAGAGAAAAAAAAGATTCTTAGTAATTTGTTCTAAAAATAGAACACCTAACTCGCAGTGAGATTCCATCTAATTTTTCGTCATGATGAGTACCCAAATTGGTACACCGTATCATGATCACAGGCTATGAAACTTATTTTCATTTCTACTAGTTGATGTGCCGATTGAAAAAAACATATTGACCATAATGGTTATAAGGACCAGAAATCAACATTTACACATGCTTATGATTATGGTGTGTTCTCCTTTCTCCCACTTTTTAAAAAAAAACATAGAGGCAGTAATGTTGTGATAGCAGTTATAGTCTGTTTCATATGTATTTTACCTGGTTTTTACCTGTGTTCTCCCACATTATCTGTATCATGTATGCAGTACTGTCATATACATATACATGTAGCTTTGATATAGTCTATTTTCATCATTTTTAGACATTTTTTCATATCATATACCATATTCATCAGCTAGATCATACAAAACAGTAACGTGAAATCCACAAATATATACAACCAATCTTTTGCATTTAGAGTGACATTGTGATAAATGTGCTTGTTATGGAATTTGTATTTGGTGCTTTGCTAGGATTTCTTAAAATCATGGACTTATCTGTGATTTTTATTGACTTTCCAATATTTCACCTTTAGTAAGTTAGTGCTATTGTATTAGTTTTATATCATGTATCTTTGTGCATGTGTGTATTTTATGAATATGATTGATTTGATCAACCAGCGCTGAGTATTCCATGTGCACATGTAATTGATTCGTTTTATTTATTTTCATTCCCAGCTTTGCATCTGTTTTTGCATACCCCGGTATTTAATAATAATACATGATATCTGTCTTTACTGATTATATTTGTCATACATTGCTAGCTAAATTTAGTTCTATTTTATGAAATCTATATATAACATACATGTAAATGTATAATAAAAAATTATAAAATTGATTTAATATGAAATTAATAAAAGCAGATTTTCAGTTAATGTATTTTGATGTGTTTTTATTAAGTAATAACTGGAATATTGTGTAAATTGATTCATAATTCTAGTAAATATTACGAAAAATCAGGATATATATTTGTTAAATATTCCTATAACTAACACAGTATTTCCCATTGGTGAACAGGTAAATACAGGAAAATAATCTACCTGTACTATACCAGAACTGACTATAATGACACATCTATTGTTGTCCAGTGTTTATATAATTCCTTTGACCAGAAAAAAAGTGGGAGAAAGGAGAACAAACCATGATTATAACCCCTTCAAAGTAAGCACTGTTAGCTTGATCATAATGGTATAACTAGAGTCTGGTGGTAAGTACTGTTAGCTTTATCATAATGGTATAACTAGAGTTTGGTTGTAAGTTCTGTTAGCTTTATCATAATGGTATAACTCGAGTCTGGTGGTAAGCACTGTTAGCTTTATCATAATGGTATAACTAGGGTCTGGTGGTAAGCACTGTTAGCTTGATCATAATGGTATAACTAGGGTCTGTTGGTAAGCACTGTTAGCTTGATCATAATGGTATAACTAGAGTCTGTTTGTAAGTACCGTTAGCTTGATCATAATGGTATAACTAGAGTCTGGTGGTAAGTACTGTTAGCTTTATCATAATGGTATAACTAGGGTCTGGTGGTAAGTACTGTTAGCTTTATCATAATGGTATAACTAGAGTCTGTTGGTAAGCACTGTTAGCTTGATCATAATGGTATAACTAGGGTCTGGTGGTAAGTACTGTTAGCTTTATCATAATGGTATAACTAGGGTCTGGTGGTAAGCACTGTTAGCTTTATCATAATGGTATAACTAGGGTCTGTTGGTAAGCACTGTTAGCTTGATCATAATGGTATAACTAGAGTCTGTTTGTAAGTACTGTTAGCTTGATCATAATGGTATAACTAGGGTCTGTTGGTAAGCACTGTTAGCTTGATCATAATGGTATAACTAGAGTCTGTTTTTAAGTACTGTTAGCTTGATCATAATGGTATAACTAGGGTCTGGTGGTAACTACTGTTAGCTTTATCATAATGGTATAACTAGAGTCTGTTGGTAAGCACTGTTAGCTTGATCATAATGGTATAACTAGAGTCTTGTGGTAAGTACCGTTAGCTTTATCATAATGGTAAAACTAGAGTCTGATGGTAAGCACTGTTCGCTTTATCATAATGGTATAACTAGAGTCTGGTGGTAAGTACCGTTAGCTTTATCATAATGGTAAAACTAGAGTCTGATGGTAAGCACTGTTAGCTTTATCATAATGGTATAACTAGAGTCTGGTGGTAAGTACCGTTAGCTTTATTATAATGGTATAACTAGAGTCTGATGGTAAGCACTGTTAGCTTGATCATAATGGTATAACTAGAGTCTGGTGGTAAGTACCGTTAGCTTTATTATAATGGTATAACTCGAGGCTGGTGGTAAGTACTGTTAGCTTTATCATAATGGTATACCTAGGGTGTGGTGGTAAGTACTGTTAACTTAATCATAATGGTTTATAACTACAGTCTGGTGGTAAGTACTGTTAGCTTTATTATAATGGTATAACTAGAGTCTGGTGGTAAGTACTGTTAGCTTTATTGCAGGTGAACAGATATTTAGGGTTATAAAAATGTACCATTTACTTATCATTGGTTGTCGAAGCTTAAACTGTCAGTCTCATATTTGTGTCCTTTCATGCTGAATGTACTGATAAAGTTGATATAGTAGTCTACACCAATGAAAAGCTTCAGGTAGCTTTTTGCGGTGCATTTTAACGTTCCTATACTAATATATGTGACTTCGGTGCGTCATTGATATGGAGGAAATAAAATCCAGAAATCTTACAGTTAAAAAGGTGAGTTAAAATACTAAATAATCCAACAGGATCTTGCTAATAGCAGGAGGCATTGAATTAACAGGGGTCAGATCAGATCAGAACTTGTGGAGTCGGTGTTTAACGATTAACAATTATATTATGGGGCATTTTAACTCACAGTACTTAAAATGATGATGTGAATTATCAATGTTAACAAACATATCTCTGTTGCTGTATTTCCTTGCTTGATTGTTTAGTGACCATTTTGCTTCAAGTTATTTCAGTTGTTTATCAACAAGGTTTTGGTCTTTAATTCTACCTGTATATTTACCGTTGCATGTACATCAATACATAGTATATTATTAACTTGCATATCTACAAATGTTCTAAAACGAGTTTATTTGGAAAATTATTTGCAAATTTATTTATTGTTTTACTAATAGTCGGTGCTACCTCATGACAAATGTACTCACCTTCGACCTCGAACGAAGGTACAAATGCAAGAAGTCACTAGCTACACGTTGTCCTAATCTGCATTTTCTAGGTACTGCCCATGTCCACTTTCGTTTTCGTATTCTGGAAAATTGAATAATAAGAAGAAATCAGCCTATATTATAGGCATTATAAAAGCATAAATTAAACCTTAATTAAACCAAAATCTTCAATTAATCGTGTAGTAAACAATATTAAGATAATGTTTTAAGAAAAAAAGTCATGATTAGTTTGTCCAATGGAATAGTTCGTCTCATAATCAGTTCACTTAACTGTTCAGGTTGTTGAGTGCCCTTAGGCATGTATAATGGCTTGTAATGGCTTTTAAAATCGAACAAAATGACAACCTAGGTGTCAATGCTATATGATTTATTATTATTATTATATGTTGTGGGAAATTTAGCAAACAGGCAACTTACCGACTGGGTTGAATGAATGCATGCGTCAATGTAACCTGCGATTTGATTGGATAAGGAAAATTGTTGGTATTTCTACTTTCGTTTCTGTTGAATTATTCGACGTCCATATTAGACGAAGATGCGACCGCACTAGCGCTGTACAGATTCATGGTGAGGTATTGGAATAATTGGAACACCTGATTATTTCGTATTTTCGGATCAAGCAATTATATTTTTCTGGTACAATGCAGAGAGGGGAGAGACTCCGTGAATATGCACAACTAAAGCCCAAAAAGATTACATTTTCAAACCGAAAGTAGACTTGACAGAGTTGAAGTTTTCAATTTCTTTAATGCTATTTTGTCATATATATGATAAAAATGGTTACGAAAACAAATAGTTTTCTTCTTCTTCTTCCGTTTACGGGAAAGACTCCGGTGCCGGAGTGTGAAATATCCCGGAACTGTGGCGCTATGTACATGAAAATGGAGGTCGAAAATTATAATATGAGTAAAATATTTGCCACAGTCCAACCGTTAAAATAACATTAGTTGTAGCTTATTTTAAACATATTCTTATTATGTCCAGTGGCTTAAATACAATTATAGTTAATTAGCCAGACAGGATCCTCCAAATGTTAAGGTGGAGATACCACCTTTGAAGGATTCTAGGGAGGGTGACATGCAAATTGCCTCGGGAAGATCATTCCAAGCTGCAATAGTGCTTGGGAAAAAAGAAGACTTAAAATAGTCTTTACTTGTATATATATGCCGAAACTTATGTTGGCCTCTAGTACGCCTGTCAGACTGTGTCAGGACGTCATTAGTCACTTCAACCAACCCCCCATTAATCTTATAAATTAGAACAAGCTTTGCCTTTGTTCTGCGTGATTGTAAGTTCTCCCATTTAAGATGGTTTATCATACCAGTGACAGAACCTGGTGATCTTTCACTGTAGTCATTAAACACATATCTTGCTGCCTTGTGCTGAATCTGCTCAATTTGGTTAATTTGGTTTTGTTTGTAAGGATCCCAAACTGGTGAGGCGTACTCGACGATCGGACGCACATTAAGTGATGTGTACGTAAGGTTTTTAACCTTACGTGTTCAGTTTTTCATGTTTCTGCGTAAAAATCCTAAAGTTTTATTTGCCTTGGAAGTTATATTATTAATATGGGGCCCCCAATCAAGATCATTGCTTATTGTAACACCAAGGTACTTGCTGTCCTTGACAGAATCAAGTACATGATTATGTAATTTATATTGAAATAAGTTAGGTTTGGACTTTTTAGAAATATTTATGACATATCATTTTTCAGGGTTAAATTTCATCTGCCATTCAGATTCCCAATTTTCAAGATTTGATAGATCTTTTTGGAGTGCTTGAGACTCATTTATATTATTAGATGTTTTATATAGTAAACAGTCGTCCGTTTTGTGTCCCTATATTGTTTATCCCATATTATCCACCAGAGAGTTCTATTTTGTCTTCTTCCTATTACGAGTCGAAGACCATGCAGTGTTAAATGGACTCGGCGCATTTCAGAACGAAAATTGAAATCCTTTCACATTTGAAATTCTTCTTGGTATTGTTGATTTAGATATTTCCTACATCTTGATTTGCCCTTCTGGATGATTTTAACAAACTTTACAAAAATGTTCTTGATCTTGTGGTCCTGATTAAAACCTACAGCAGTGGGAGAACAAATGGTTCAAATGCAATTCTATCCTGATAAATGTAAGGTACTACGTACGGGTTACAAACAGAAGGAAGTCACTAGTTACCACCTACAGCATCCATGGGACCCCATTTGTCCCAGTTAAGACACCTAGTATTTTACCAGGATGACATTAACATCGCGAATATATTGATTACGGTACATTAAAGTTATACTTGAGGTGCTTAATTAGGTAGATAAGTGGTGGATATTGGGCAGATAATTCTTTGTGCGGCTGATTTTTATAGTACATAAGATTACAGTCGCCTTCTAGCTTCATGCTAGAGGGAATTTATTTCCATTTAGCTCAATTGGTAGAGGGCGGTCTGGGAATCTAGGGTTTGTGGTTCCTTGTATGATGGAAACATATATAACATATATCCTTCCTTCTATATGGCTAAAACAAGACGTTCTCTTTAGATTTGTACATGGTACGCTCTACATAGAATGTAGCCAAACCTGCATGAAATTAGTCTTACAGCACAATTGTTTGTGAAACACGAAAATTGTAAGTTTTTCGTAGTAGGTTGAAACAACCTTTGGCAAGCTGGGTTTAGGGCAAATGACCTGTTGTGCGAACAGGATTTAGGATGAAACAGTTTATCTGTCCATCTGTCATCCATTCTTAATTATTGTTATTTAAGGAATAATTTTGTATTTTGGTCAGGTGATGAAGTGACAGCTCCTGTGAAGCATGTGTAAATTGAATAGATGGTAAAACAACCTAAGATAAATTTAGTTGTGCTCAAATAGATCTATATAGATAAAAAAAACCTGAACAATTAAGTTAAAGTTTTAAAGAAGAATAAAAACAAAAACTATAATATGGGAAAAGCTTCAAAAAGCATAGCATTCCTATAATTTCCTATACATATAAATCAATATACATAATTTAATGGGTTAAGTCGGGTGGCACATTGGATAGTGCACTAACCTTTCACTAAATAAGATGGCTGGTGTTCAATATTCCAATGGGCATAATCAAAAACATATTCCGTCACCTGTCCCACCACTTGGGTTTTCTCTGGGTGCTCCAATTTCATCTAACATCAAGACCCTCTGCACACTTCCCTCTGGGCCAACAGAGTGATTAATATGAACTGGAAAATGTTATTTCATATGTAGCGGAACTGGACTGGGACCTCTGGTTTACTGCCATATGAGCTAAACAAAAATTCTCCCTCATCGAGTTGGTAGGAAGCAGCTAGTATTATACAAGGATAATATTAACATTACGAATATATTGATTACATTAAAGTTATACTTAAGGCACTTAATTAGGTAGACAAGTGGTGGATATTGGGCAGATTATTTTTTAATGAAAATTTAAGCTGTATTTATGTGTGGCTGATTTTTAGCTCACCTGGCACGAAGTGCCAAGTGAGCTTATGCCATGGCGCGGCGTCCGTTGTCCGTCCGTCCTCGTCCGTCAACTTTTCATTTAAACAACTTCTTCTGAAGAACGGACAGGCCTAGAGTCATGATATTTGGCTGAAAGCTTCGTTGGTAGGAGCCCTACAAAGTTTGAGAACGAAAATGACCTTGACCTGTTTTCAAGGTCACAGGGGTCAAATATGTCAAAAACTTCAAACGACTTCTTCTAAAGAACTAAAAGGTATAGAATCTTCATATTTGGCTGATGGCTTCCTGGGATAGAGCCCAACAAAGTTTGAGAATGAAAATGACCTTGACCTACTTTCAAGGTCACAGGGGTCAAATGTGTCAAACACTTCAAACGACTTCTTCTGAAGAACTGAAAGGTATAGAATCTTTATATTTGGCTGGTGGCTTCCTGGGATAGAGACCAACAAAGTTTGAGAATGAAAATTAGTTTGACCTACTTTCAAGGTCACAGGGGTCAAATATGTCAAAAACTTCAAACGACTTCTTCTGAAGAATTAAAAGGTATAGAATCTTCATATTTGGCTGATGGCTTCCTTGGATGGAGCCCAACAAAGTTTGAGAATGAAAATTACCTTGACCTTCTTTCAAGGTCACAGGGGTCAAATGTGTCAAACACTTCAAACGACTTCTTCTGAAGAACTGAAAGGTATATAATCTTTATATTTGGCTGGTGGCTTCCTGGGATAGAGCCCAACAAAGTTTGAGAATGAAAACTAGTTTGACCTACTTTCAAGGTCACAGGGGTCATATATGTCAAAAGCTTCAAATGACTTCTTCTGAAGAACTGAAAGGTATAGAATCTTTATTTTTGATTGATGGCTTCCTTGGATAGAGCCCGACAAAGTTTGAGAATGAAAATGACCTTGACCTTCTTTCAAGGTCACAGGAGTCAAATGTGTCAGACACTTCAAACGACTTCTTCTGAAGAACTGAAAGGTATATAATCTCTATATTTGGCTTGTAGCTTCCTAGGAAAGAGCCGAACAAAGTTTGAGAATGAAAATGACCTTGACCTTCTTTTAAGGTCACATGAGGCAGATATGTCAAACACTTTAAACGACTTCTTCTGAAGAACTGGTAGTTATAAAATCTTAATATTTGGCAGGTGGCTTCCTGGGAAAGAGCCAAACAAAGTTTGCGAATGAAAATGACCTTGACCTACTTTCAAGGTCACAGCGTTCAAATATGTCAAACAGTTCAAACAGCTTCTTCTGAAGAATTAAAAGGCATAAAATTATAATATTTGGCTGGTGACTTCCCGGGATAGAGCTCACCAAAGTTTGCAAATGAAAATGACCTCAACCTACTTTAGAGGTCACAGAGGTCAACAACATTTTAATGGATTTGTTCTTGAGAACTAAAAGGAATGGATTCATAAGATTTGGCTGGTAGCTTTTTGGAATAGAGCTAACCAATTTGAGAAGGAAAATGACATTGACCTACTGACAAGATCACAGGGAAAAATATGTCAAGCAACTTATGAAGAAGAATCAAAAAGCATAGAATCTTATAATAATATTTTGCTGGTAGTTTCAACAGATGGAGTCAACACAGTTTGCGAGGGAAATATTTTTAGTGCAATATAATATTTAATGAGAATATTTTGCTATGACTGCTTAAATATTCAGGTGAGCGATACAGGCCCTCTTGGGCCTCTTGTTACAGTACGTAAGACTACAGTCGCCTTCTAGCTTCACGCTAGAGGGAATTTATTCCCATTTAGCTTAATTGGTAGAGAGGCGGTCTGGGAAGCTAGGGTTTGTGGTTATAGCATATGGTTGAAGCATACTACTCCCTTTCCTGTTACAAATGGTGTCCCCATGGCCTTTCCTGTTACAAATGGTGTCCCCATGGCCTTTCCTGTTACAAATGGTGTCCTCATGGCCTTTCCTGTGGTGACAGGGAGTTAACCTGGGTTGTTTGTGGTGTTTGGGCCGGGCAAACACATTTAAAAAGTGAGGAGT
This sequence comes from Mizuhopecten yessoensis, assembly GCF_002113885.1. NCBI lineage: Eukaryota > Metazoa > Mollusca > Bivalvia > Pectinida > Pectinidae > Mizuhopecten > Mizuhopecten yessoensis. Next base: position 99,427 of record NW_018406398.1, read on the forward strand.
AGTGTGGCAGATTATAATTGTACATATGTTTACGGTCGCCTTCTTAGCTTTGAACTAGAGGGAAGTTTGGGGTTGCGAGTTTGATCCCTGTTGTATACTCACTATTCTCTATCCTATTACGGATGGTATATTAATATTAAACCAAAATACAAACCCAGTGGGCACAAAACGTTGTATAGACGTCGGGAGGACGTTGTATTGTTGTCGCGACGTCGGCAACCTTAATCTAATGTCGGGACGACGTCGTATTGTGGTCGCGACATCGGCAACCTTAATCTAACATCAGGAGGACATTTTTTCTAGACGTAATACCGACGTCTGCAACTGACATCGTTACGACGTCTGGTTTAGGTCGTACCCCAACTTATGCATGTATTAAATAAATATTGAAATGCATGTTATTTAAAATTATGAATAATAAATAACAATTGAAATACATGTTATTAAAGTATGTCTCTGTTACAGGATCATGCTTTTCAAACCGTAATCTTAAAATGATATGTTTACGGAGTGAAAATGTGCCATGGACACTTTAATTTGCTTAAGACAAACCGCTTATCTCCCTTTATTTGTGTTTCCTCTCTGCGAGGGGTCACTACAAATCACGAAAACAACTTAACACAGTGCATACATATGCATTAGTGTTACTTTGCACGTAGTTTATTTTAAATTAAAAAGTTAATCAAATGTATGGTCGATTGTATTTAAATATATTTACGTACATTTACATTTCGATAATAGAAATATTGCGCGCGATTTTCTACTTCCGCTCCCATTGTTCGTTGACCATCGCTGACCAAGTCTGACCAGTGAATCAGCTATAATATATTATCATTTTCGCCGCTGTTCCTCCACTTTTTACAAACTTCAAGGTATGTAACCCTTCTTATTTTTGTGTTTTCCAATCAATTACCGCAACTTAGCCTAGTGTGACCACTAACACGTGTTTCATTTGTTTTTGCTTACATGCATGTTGTTGAATGGATTATGGACGAGTTCAGAATTGACTGCTTTCGCGCGTACCGCGTAAAGTGAACTGGCATTTGCTATTACTGTAATAATTTCGCCATCATAATGAAATCATATGACTTTGCTGAGTTAGGTTAGGATTAGTTTCCAATTACTTCGTGTTCTACGTGACAGTTTTGTAATCGCCTGGCGATCGAGCTCCATGGCATGTGCATCGTTATATATTACAAATCTATTTGACTGTTCAACCTCTATCTGGCAGTATCATTGAGTATCTATATATGGTCGACTATGATTGATTCCTGTGCATAGTTATATAATGTACGTATTTGTAAATTTTGATGGTGAATAGTGTCGCTCCGAGTAAATGGATGGTTCTATAAACAGGGATGATAGTCTAAGTAACATTGAGAAGGGAGGTAACTCGTAAATTAGGTCTATAATTTATATATATTGGTATGCAGAATTCGATGCACCAAGTATATAATTTTAAGTATTAGTTCTTTTGAATGTTTAACATTTCCCATAATAATTGGTGACAATCAAATCATAATGTACATATTAATGTACCAGGTAACGAGGTGTATAACTTTTTTATCTTGATATTATACTTTACCAATTGAGGAATTAATTTGTAACATGATAAATTATAGTTATTCTCTACAAAATAATTATCTATGCATATGCGCAGCTCATTTACTTGTCAATTTTAAAATTGGTGCTTTAATTTATAAATAGACAACTTGAAAGTAAATTAAATGGCATACATTTTAGAAGCATGGAAGCTGATAAGTAAAAACAAAAATAAGTGTTAGCACATTTAGTATAATTCAGTAATCGCTAATGTACTAAGTTTAAGCATGACGCATGATTTTACATTGTGTTTATAGGTAATCAAATGGCTTACTTGCGACGCTGGAGAAAAGTAAATGCAGCAGTTACTGTTGAATTGGAATCCAGTAGTGAAGATGAAAGCAATTGTGCACGTGGTACCTGTTGTTAACAAGTGTGAACATGAACAAATCAGACCTACATCTGAGAGTTCTTCCTCAAATGCACTTACAGAAACAGAATATTCCAGTGGACATGAAGGAGATGATTCAGATAACTGTTCAATAATATGGGACGACTCTTCTGATTCTGAGGATGATACATGTATTCCTGGTCTGACTGTACCCGATTCGTCAAATATAAGGGAAAAGCTAGCTGAATGGGCAACAAAAAATCATCAGACAAGAGCTAGCATTAATGAGTTACTAGGAATATTGAGAGATGAAGATATCCCCGTACCAAAAGATGCTAGAACTCTATTGCAAACCCCAAGAGAAATCCTCATTGAGAATAGGTGCGGAGGAAAATACACATATTTCGGCTTGGAAGCAGGGATAATAAAGAGACTCTGCAGATGTCAACAAGTGAGAGAATTCCTGATCGCATTGACCTGCTTGTAAACATTGATGGAATTCCACTTTTCAAGTCATCTGGAACCCAGTTTTGGCCAATTATTTGTACTTTTGACAATTACAAGCCATTTGTTGTATCCCTTTTTTATGGAGAAAAGAAACCAAACTCTGTAGGTGACTTCTTGGAAAATTTCCTAACAGAGTACACAAAACTTCAGGCAAATGGAATAGTGTTCAAAGATACTGCTATCAAAACACAAATAAAGGCTTTTGTTTGTGATGCACCTGCAAGGGCATTCTTAAAATGCACAAAGGGACATACTGGATACTATGCGTGTGAACGTTGTGTTATCAAAGGAACTTGGCAAAACAACAGGGACGTTTTCAATGGAGACTTTCCTGAAAGAACTGACACAAAATTTGAAAGTTGTGAATACACCGACCATCAGATTGGTATTTCACCCTTAGCTGAAGCTAAATTTCCATGTGTAACAGACTTCTGTTTGGACTATATGCACCTAGTTTGTCTGGGAGTTGTGAAACGAATTGTTTGGTTTTTCAAACATGGTCCTGCAACATGTAAGCTGTCACAGCCGCATATAGGAGATATTTCTTCAAGTCTTGTTAGCTTTTCTGGAAAATTGCCATCAGAGTTTGCAAGACAACCTCGACCACTCACAGAACATGAACGATGGAAGGCAACAGAATTCCGTCAGTTTCTTCTGTACACCGGACCTATCGTGTTGAAAGGAATTCTTCACAAAACAGCTTATCACCACTTTCTGTGTCTTACTGTAGCAGTTTCCATTCTCCTGGATTCTGATAGTAAGAAGAGAGAAGCTTATCTTGGCTATGCTGACAATAGTCCAGATATTTACTCGGAGTCCTTCCTTGTCTTCAATGTACATGGACTAAAACACCTTGCCAATGACGTCAGGATATTCCAGTGTTCACTAAATTCAATTTCGGCATTTCCATTTGAGAATCACCTCCAAATTTTGAAACGATTAGTGAAATCTGCATATAATCCGATTGGCCAAGTAGGAAAGCGAATATCGGAGATTGAATATGCTGGAACCCAGACAAGCAATGCTTATTCTAGCCTTGCATATATTTCGTCCAACAAAAGGAATGGCTGTCTCTTGTTGAAGAATGAGGACTTTGCATTTGTGCTGGAAAAGAAGGATGATGGAAAACTGGTGTGTAATGTCATTCATCAAAGGCATACTGACAACTTTTTCACTGCGCCTTGTGAATCCAAATTGATTAACATCGCCTTCATTAGAAATTTCCAAAGATCACAATGCAGACTGGTGGATCCTTCAGAAGTCCTTAGGAAAGTTGTATGCTTGCCTTATGAAAGAGGATTTGTACTTGCTCCTCTGCTGCATGGCATGGAACGACATAAATGGTAAATTTAAATCAACAAAATAGTTTTGACAGCAGTGTTCTCCCCAGAATGTTTTGAAAGAAGCATGGTATTTCAATATTTCTATTAAAGCAGCACTCTATGTAAAATCAAAGCAACATGGTAACTTAACATTTATTATGAATATATAGCAGAGAAGATCTAGGGTAGCAGCATGGCAAAAAGTATAGGAGCATGGTGCAACGCTGCAAAAAACAGTCTGGGGAGAACACTGGACAGCCTTTGGTTATTAGTTTTTATTCTTCTCATGATCACTGCATTGTAATGGCTGCAAATTGACAACATAATCACTTGATGCAAAATTTTACCTAATAATCATTTAAAAAAAATATCAGTCTAGCTTTTAACTTAAAGTTGTATCATTCTCACACGTTTTATTTTTTTTACAAACAATTTGTCATATCATGGTTTTTTTTACCTTTTAGAATGCTTTGGGTACGCGCCGTCTGGGAGGAAGAAGGGAGGGAAGAGGAAGGGACTGTTCCAAGTAATTGGATCAGAGATGAGACAGAATATTGGCCAAATGTCACCAATGTGCTGAGAGCCATGACCCCAGGAAAGGTCCCAAATGCCTCATGGCAAATGTTCCCCCTTATAAAGGAGAAATTAAGATCAGGTACAGTATTTATCACATCTTTTTTTCATTCTGGTGATGTTTTTTTATCCGCAATTAATTACTATCTGAATTTCAATTTCGGTATGGTTATTTAATTTTTGGCTTTATCAAGCAACAGTAAATTGTCAGTAGTATATATGCTTTGCAGTGATGATGGAGTGTAACTAATTGTTGCTATTCAAATTACATATTCACTTGTTATGTTTATCTTACACAGAGAGCAGAGCCAAGTGTGAATCGTACGATCTCACTTCAGCTGTAGAGACAGAGGATGAGAAGGAGGAAAATGACCAACAAGTATCAAGAGAAAGAAAAAAGCGTGTTTTTAGTGACTTTTATACTGGTGAGCAAACAAACTTCTTTCTTTTTACTATATTATTATATGTTTGTCCCAAGTGACCTTTTTGTATTGATGGGCTGTTTGGCATATAATAATAATGATATGTTCGAGTGTATTAATATGTGTTGCAGAGTCTTGTTGATGTTAAATTGTTCCAAGAATAAATTGATGTTCGATATAATAATCACACATGATACAACTATGTTATTTTGAAAATTTGATAATAATAAATAAATAATAAACAAATTGAACTCATCAAACTTTCAACTCTTTCATTTATAAAACCATCTAGGTGAGGAAAGCGCAAACAAGGACAGTGAGATCGAGCCCAGTAGTAAAAAACCAACATCCTCCAAAAACGTATCCGGTATGTGTATAATACATTTGTAATGAAATTATAAAAAACCCACTCTTTTTCCATAGGAATGCAGCATTGTTTAGCGTGATTTATGTGTCCCAATGTAGTTTAGCAGGTAGTGGTATATGTATATATACTAGTAAGCCAAAGTACATGTACATAGACCAATTGCAGTTTTCATTTTGTAATTTATATTGATAACGCATGTATGTACACTATGGATATATATATATTTAAAGAAAGGTGGCAGCTACTATGAAGTCTTTATATATTATATTTCACTTTTTACAAACATAACATTAATTTGATCAATACAATTATTTTAAGACTGTTGAGAGGTCCAGCGTAGATTGCCCCTGTTGGCGGCAGGCATCAAACTCAATTACTCTCACAGAGCTTGGGTCAAAATGCTACACAAATATATGCCTGTGTCTCATATTTTATTCCTTGCAGCACTACACACTCTACCTGAACCACCATCAAAACTCAGGTCAAAGGCACCAAACCCCATCACTCCTCCAAGGCGTGAAACGTCCCCTAGAAGGAATGTAACGCTGTCTCCTCCAAGGTGTGCAACGTCGCCTTCTCGAACATGTACATTTATAACACCAGTTCCAAGGAGTGTAACGCCACCTCCGTTGCGCACACATGGGTTGACACTTGCATTAGGTATGTTAAATCTACTAATAGAAAATTATTTGGAGCTATCAAAATGATTTTGATATATCTTGTTTATGGCCAATATGGGTATCATAATCAATCTATATCTCTATATTATCTGTCTTCCGTCCATTGTGGAACAGTATTATGATGTTAGTTTTATTATGTGATCAAAAATGCTTTCTTTGCTGGTTCTACAAATATTAAAAAAAAAAAAAAAACATTTTGTTGTCATACTCTCTTTAGCATTGACAGTATTTGTATAATTTCATAATTATTACTTAAATATGGAACTTTTTTGTATAAATTTTCAATTTGTATTTCGATATCACATCAGGCTCGAGAGCTAACAACAGGATGGAGCCAAGAAGGAAATCTCCTACAGGATGGTCGGAAAGACTTGGTCACTCAAGCCCTGTTAGAGCATCCAGCCCCTCTCCTCTTCCTACATTAGCATCTCCAAGAAGGCACAGTGCCAAAAGAACAATCGAGCAGTCCTCATCCAGACATATACCAGAGGGCACTTCGGCATATCCAATGTCAACGGCAAGTAAGTAATGAACCCCAATCTCGGCCATGGCGGGTTTTGATGTGTTTTTTTTGCCCAGCTGATTGAAGTTATGTATAATAGACAATTAGAATGTAATTTTAATATATTTTATACATGCTGATGTTTCTTTTCATTGTTATTATGATGTTTGTTATAACAAATGATCTGGTGATTTTTAGCTCTTCTTATATAATGTACAGGAAGTATGTTGTGTCACTCGGTGAAAATATGTTGACATGTTGTGTCACTCGGTGAAAATATGTTGACATGTTGTGTCATTTGGTGAAAATATGTTGACGTGTTGTGTCACTCGGTGAAAATATGTTGACATGTTGTGTCACTCGGTGAAAATATGTTGACATGTTGTGTCATTTGGTGGAAGTGTTAAAAATGGCACATCTGATTTTTTTATAAGATTTGATAACTTTTCTTATATTGAATTGTGTTTGAAACCTTGATAATGTTCACGTTTATTTTACAAACACATATATTTACTCAGAAACTCAGAATTTTACTCCAATAAACTCCAATTAAATCTGATTTAAACTCAGAATATAAGTGCATATTAAATATATTTTAGTTTCATAAACTTGAAATGTAAATGGCGAATAGATAGGAAATAAAATATAACTAAACACGTTTTTGCATGCATTGTATTTTGCACAGCACACGAGGGATAACTTGGGGCAGGGGTGTTCTGATTTGTACAAGAACAAACTCTGTCAACTTCACACTTGCTTGGTATCTTAGTTGTTAGACTAACACATGACTGATAGGGGGCCTAGTCTCTGGATAGTGAAATTGAGCAGCTTAATTGTAGGGTAAATTAAGTAGAAATTTACTAGTATTGTTCTCTCTTACCAAACTGGAATGCCTATAGATTGATTCTCATCTATTTTCAAAACATTTTCATTGTTTGGTTATTTTCAGAATTTCAGAAGAAAGTTATGACCACGTTAGCAGACATCAGATTGGAACTGCGTGAGCAATGGGAAGGAAAAGAAATGGCCAAATCCGACCTTCAAACAATTCCCTTTCAGGCGCGAAACATCGAGGAATTACAGAGGATCGATGACACGTTGAAAAGTCCGGAAGACTGTTTGAAAATGGTAGGTTAAGGGCTGCAAATACGTTTATGTATTTCTATATATTTGAGAATTGTACATGTATATAATTGTGAAAGAAGTCAAATTTGCAAATTGGTGATATTTTTTAGGTGTTTGCAAGCTAATTTTGTATTGTCTTTATGTTGGACTAACAAATATTCTAACTTAAGATATTTTCATTTTTCTTCAGACTATGGCCCTTGCATGTGTTGGTGGAAGCAGCATCAATGAAAATGCCAGGAAAATCCTCCAGAAGTAAGTTTGAACATTTCAATATCTGTAATAGCTGTTAACCAAACCATGTAACATCATACAATTGTTATTTTTATGATTTACTAATGTATATTTATCAATTTATTTAGAAATAGAAATCAACACACTTTTGACAATTGCGTTGAAAATGTTAGCATCCAATTGAAAGCACGTATACCAAGGTACAAGTACAATATCATATGTATGATCACATAGATATATTCAAAAACATAATATTTCCTTTTGGTTGCATTTCAGGTTGATGACAAATGAAACTATGTCTGCCTACAGCATTAAAGGGAAGAAAGGTAAGCTAAGATTTCAGAATCTGAAATTGTTTAAAGTTGTGCTTGGTAAGACTCTAATGTTTTATACAATTCATATACCATTTATATTAATAAAATTTTAAGTGTCCGCTATATTCCTCCTTGTGACTCTTTTGGCAAAATGTACATATAAGTTTCAGAATGTATTGATATGTTTTAATATTGTAAAACAATTTATTCATGTTGTAAAATTTAACATATTTTATTAAGGTTTAATTCATTTAATTGCAGATGCTGTAGTCCGTACTATGCAATGTACAGAAACAACAGCAGAGACCGCCATTGTCTGTAGCCTTGAAGTATGCCCCAGATAGGAAAGGAGGGGGTGGAAGGAAGAAGGCTGATGGGGAGCTGTTACTGTCCTAATAAAAACATTGTCATGACACTGAAATCAATTATCTTTGTTGCTTGATTTAATCATCTTTATTACGTAAATTTATGCAACAGGAAATTTTGACTTAGGATAACCACGTCACAACAACGTTGTATAAACGTTACATAAACGTTGCATATACATTATATATACGTCATATTACAACGTCTTCACAACGTCGGAAAAGACGTCTAGAAAACTTTCACTGACAACCTTACCACAACCAAATCCCAACGTCAGCAACCGACCTTATGGCAACGTTGCTACAACGTCATGTGCCCACTGGGAATGTACATGTATGTAAATCATAAATCAGATTTTGTCCTCCATTATCTCTATCATATAACTATAACTATTTTTGTTTCATCTATTAGATTTTCTGCTCTTGGAATTCTTCATGATGTGAGGATGAACTGTGGTACTGCAGCACACAAAATAACTTGACTAGTCATGGCTGAGGGTGGAGGGAATCTTAATGAAGGGCTAGGTGGAGATACATGGGAACCTCCTTCTCGCTCCCAAGGATTCAACCAACACCCATCAACAAACACAGGTAGTTATACAGTACATTTTTCTGGTAAAGCCCCTGCACGCAAGGTCACATTTTTAGGTCACCTAAGACAAAGTCCCAAGTGATTTATTGCGATCACCTTTTGTCCGGTGTCGTGAGTCGTCCGTCGTGTATCGTCCGTCCGTAAACAATTTACATTTTCGACTCCTTCTCCCAAAACCCCTGAACCAATTTAAATGAAATTTTGCAGAAACCTTCCATGGCCAAAGGTCAACCAAAATTGTGAATTATATGGTCCCCAGCCCCCAGGGGCCTGAGGGGCGGGGCCAAAAACGGTCAAATTGACTAAAATTTCAAAAATCTTCTTCTCAAGATCCAAATATGGTAGAATTAAATACTCTTCATAGATGTAAGGGTCTTAAGGTGCTTTACCAAAATAGTGAATTTCATGACCCTGGGGTCTCACGTTTCCCCCTGGGGAGGGGGTAAACTTTACTATAGTTTATATAGGGAAATCACATTTTGGACAGCATTTGTTAGCTCACCTGGTCCGAAGGACCAAGGTGAGCTTATGCCATACTGTGGCGTCGTCTGTCCGTCGTCCGTCCGTCAACAATTTCTTTAAACGACTTCTGCTTCTTAACCACTGATTGGAATTTAACTAAATTTTACTGGAAGCATCCCTAGGTGGTGGGGATTCAAAATTGTACAAATGGTGGGGCTGACCCCCCAGGGGGCTGAGGGGCGGGGCAAAAAGGGGGCAATTTGGCTATATTGCTACAAACGACTTCTTCTGTAGAACTATGTACTGGATATCAATCATATTTAATCAAAAGCATTCATGGGAGGCAGGGATTCAAAACTGTACAAATTGTGGGGCTGACCCCCAAGGGGCTGAGGGGCGGGGCCAAAAAGGGTTATTTGGCTATATTGCTTTAAGCGATATCTTCTCTGGAACTAAGAGATGGATATCAACCATATTTGACTGGAAGCATCCTTAGGTGGTGGAGATTCATAATTGTACAAATGGTGGGGCTGACCCCCCAGGGGGCTGATGGCGGGGCCAAAACGGTGCAATTTGGCTATATTGCTATAAACGACCTCTTCTGTAGAACAATGCGATGGATATCGATCATATTTGGTCGAAAGCATTCATGGGAGGCAGGGATTCAAAATTGTACAAATAGTGGGGCTGACCCCCCGGGCTAAGGGGTGGGGCCAAAATAAGTGTATTACTTGGAAATGGTTGAGATCCCCCCACCATATAACCATATATACAATTGCTGAGTATAAAGAGGAGAATGCACATTTGCTTCCAGGATGGCCCTAGGGTCTGGCCCCACCCTTGGAGACAATGTCCCTGGGCTATAACTTTAAAACGGTTGAGATCCCCACCCCAAAACTATATATAGAAATGCTGGGCATAAAGAGACGAATGCAGTCATGATATAAGAATAGACCCTGGGGTCTGACCAAACCCCTAGGGACCTAGTTTCTTAGTCACAGCTTGGAAACAGTTGAGATCACCACCCTATAACCATATATACAATTGCTGAGTATAAAGAGATGAATGCACATATGCTTCCAGGATGGCCTTGGGGACTACCCCATGCTTGGATACTTAACCCCTGGGTCATAACTTCGAAATGGTTAAGATCCCCACCCCAAAACTATATATACAATTGTTGCATGGCATAAAGAGACGAATGCAGTCATGATATTAGAATTGACCCAAGGGTCTGCCCCACCCTTGCAGACTTAACCCCTGGGTCATAACTTTGAAAGTGTTGAGATCCCCACCCAAAACTATATATACAAATGCTGGGCAAAAAGAGGCAAATGCAGTCATGATATTAGCCAATTGATCCTGGGATCTAGCCAAAACCCTAGGGACCTAGTTTCTGAGTCACAGCTTGGAAACATGTGAGATCCCCATCCCATAAACATACGTAAAATTGCTGGGCATGAAAAATCTAATACAGATATGCTACAGGATTGGCCTTGGGGTTTGGCATATATTCCCTTGGATCTTATTTGTAGAATATTTTGCCATGATTGCTTAGATATCCAGGTGAGCGATGCAGGCCCTCTGGGCCTTTTGTTTAATTCCCATTGGAATTAATTCAAACTTGGTTAGCATTATCAGTATTGGATAGCAATTTGATGATATGCACAAATCTGCACTGACTGACCCCCAGAGACCTGAGGGGCGGGGCCAGAAAGGGTCAAATTGACTAAAATTTCAAAAATCTTCTTCTCAAGATCCAGATATCGGTAGAATTAAATACTCTTCATAGATGTAAGGGTCTTAAGGTGCTTTACAAAAATTGTGAATTTCATGACCCTGGAGTCTCACGTTTCCCCCTGGGGAGGGGGTAAACTTTACTATAGTTTAATTTTGAATTATATGGTCCCCAGGGGTCTGAGGGGCGGGGCCAAAAAGGGTAAAATTGACTAAAATTTCAAAAATCTTCTTCTCAAGATCCAGATATGGTAAAATCAAATACTTCATAGATGGAAGGGTCTTAAGGTGTTTTACCAAAATTCAGCTGAATGACAGAACCACTATTTGTACATAGTACATCTTTCACACTACTTTTGCATTACGTGTAGTTCAAGTTACCTTTGTTACAAAATGATTTCTTTTTCATTTGGCAACATAATAAGGTTACTATGACAGACATTTCGGGCATTAAATAGAGGTCACAAAACTTTCTCTTTCATTCCTGTGAGTGTATGATAGAACTGTTCAGTATAAAACTTGGGCATAAGAAATTTCTATCTTACACCCTATTTCTGAGTTACTAATTGATGTAGGAACGAACTCTGGAGATGTTAAGACACCACATTCAATAAATGGCATCCAGTGTGTCAGTCCATCTGTCAGCAGGTCACTTAGTCAGTCCGGGGAATCTCATAATTATATTCCATTACCTGATTGCCAAATTTTGTATGTAGGTACCAAGAATGGCAGAGTGTCACACAATGCGATCAGAACTTGTGGCCACTTCATACAGAGTGGGTACAGCCCTTTGTTCTATAAATTTCTAAAACAGTTTATGTCTAAAGGTGGGGTACTATGAGTTGCTCAAAATCTTTTATCTTGTATAGTTGTCTAGTGCATACAAACTCGTTGGGTCACTGTCAGCATAGGTGTCAAACCTCCCTCATTAGGAGGGAGTATAACTCCTTCATTTTGACAAAAGGACTTGGGGCATTTTGGATCATTTTTGGCCTCATTAAAAGTACAAATTTCAAGTACAATTTATTTACCAATTTCTGTTACATGTATGCATATCATATTGGTTAATTGGGGCTATCTTTCTTGGTGCATATTTTTTCCAATGCGCATGCGAAGATGCCCTACCATAGCAACCGTAATTGTGTTGCTAAGCTGAGAAATAGCCAAAATATGGTGTTTCTGCACAGTTAGCATGCAGAAATAAAAGCCTCCGCATGTGACAAATAAAACTTCCTTTCTACGAAAGAACACTGGTATGACAGTAGCGCACAACAGACAAAAATCATGCTTTTTATTACGAAAATGCAGGTTCATGTCTCTCTTTGTAGTAGTGCCATATATATCTCCTAAACCAGTTGTCGAATGAATTTGAAATTTCATACTTGATTTATTTCAGATTATGAATATAACAACTAAATATAATTCAAAATCCCTGATGAGGCTGGTAATGACCCTTAACGCCCCTTATAGTCCTTTACCAATCATTCTTGAAACTTCCTCATTCAAGTTGAAACTCATATATACTCTAAATCTACATCCTGAGGTCAAACGATCTCCTAGATACTGCAGGGTATGTGTAATGATCATAGCAGGTGTGTCTGAATCAAATGAACTCTTTTTGGACTTATTTTGATACTTAAAAGGGAAAGATAAATAAAGGAAATCAGTTTCATTTGCATTTCATGCATTTTCTCCCTCATTGGAGGTTTCAGAGGTTGACACCTATGTTTCAGATACCCCTGTTTTGTTAACAGAGAGCTGATGATAGGTGTATACAGTATATTACCTATGTGGCTCTCATGTTACATAACATGATTTTAATCCATTTTATCAGTTTTATAAATAACATGTTTATTTTCCAGATTTGTCCATTAAGGCTGATGGGAACAAAGCTGTTGATGAAGTTTGGACAACAAACAAAGTCCACATCCAGAAAACAGGGAGTGATGGCACATTCTCTTTTGACCTTGAAGATAATGTTCATTTCAAGCAGTTCTTGTTCAAACACAAAAAGAGAGATTTGCTGGATGCCCATGGCTGGAAATATTCAGAATGTGATGGAATACGGAAAGTTTTGATTTCAGCTGATAATACATTTGAAGTAGTTAAAACAATTGTTCAAAAATGGGTTGCAAAATATCAAACTTCTCTGAAGGAAAAGAAGTTAGAGTTATCATCCTCCAGTACCAAGGATTCCCTTCAAAGATCTCTTTCCTGTCTCATTCCAACTATTGAAAGGAGATATGGTGAGGCTGATGTTTTTTATGACAAGGCCAAAGACTGTTTATACATTGTGGGATTTCAACAAGTTGTGGATGAAGTTTTTCATAAAGTGAAAGCTGACATGAGAAATGATGACCTGCTGACAATGGAATGCCCCATTGAGTCTGAATCACATGGAATGATGCTTAGATCTCTCAATTTTCTTGAGAAGTTGAAGCAGGATTTTCCAGATGTGGAAGGTTATCTTCATGACTGTAACACAAAAGTCACATACATAGGAAAACGAGATGAAGTTGAAGAATGCAAAAGGAGGATTGCAATTTTTTTCAGTACTTTGCATACAGAACCACTTGAAATGACATCGCTTCAGAAAGAGCTTCTTTCAAAACCTGAGACAGGCAGATATATCAACATTTTGTTGAGGACAGACAACATATCCTGTGTATTAAATGTTCAGAAGCAGGGAAAACTTCTACTGATTGGTCAACAAAATGATTTTAAGAAAGCTCGTCACAAAATAAAGGAAAACATTGTAGAAAAGGTCTTCATTGTGCAGATGTATCCACGTGTAAAACAGATGTCATTCGGGGAAGTAGGTCTTAGTCAAACAGAAATGGAGAGAGTTGTCACAAAGAAAACAGATGACGAGGTTCGTGTGGCTGCTAACAGAGATGTTATGCAGCGTATTATACAATGGATACGCTTAAAAGATCCAGAACAAACTGGACTCGGGAGAAGTCAACAGCATTCTGTAGATGTACAGAAACACCAGCCGTCACAATCTTCAAAGACAGATGAGGTACATTTGGAAGTTTCTGAACTGGACATGTGTCTGTGGAATGCTTTGGGGATTGTTGATGAGTTTAAACAATGTACTGCTGGAAATGGTGAAATTCTGATAGAGGCATCAAAAAGTGATGTTCAAAAGATTTCTGAAAACATTAAACGAATGCTTTCCCAGATCAAGAAAAATAAAGAAGTCTGCCCTCTACATGAGGAATGTGCAGTTCTCCTTAAACATCAGGAAACCAAAGACTACATTGCAAAAGAACTGCAAAAGAAAAAACAAAGATGTTTCTGGAAGCTCAGAGCTGACGGTTTTACTATTGACATATATGCACAGAACAAGAACGAAGCAGTGAAAGCTAGGGAGAGTATTCCTGCAATGATATCAGTTATATCCTTAAGAGCAGAGTTCAACCAAGTGAAAAAGGTTTTGCAAGAAGAAGCCTGCAAAAATGTACTACAGAAGTATCATGGGAAAGCTAAAGTTTTATCCCTGACAAGCGATGAGGTACCATTAGTGGCAACAGCTGATGCTTCGGAGGAAATCCTAACAGTAATGAGACAATGTGATAAATGTATTAACACTGAAAAAACAGTCTGTATTGAAATGCCTGAAGGAGCCTGTGAATACCTGGAGAATCAGTCCACATTTACAATAAGTCTGAAAGAGAAGTATGGTGTGCATCTTGAACCATTAGAAAACAGAGCGAAGCTAAGACTTATTGGACCAGAGAAAAATCTTCCCATTGTGCAAACCACTTTGGAAAAATCAGTTGCTGACATAGTGAACAAAAGTCTGAGAATGAAGTGCCTTCCTGAGGTTCTTGAAGATGAAAACGAAAAAAAGAAATTTGAAATGGTTAACAGTTGTTACTTATCAAAGAAAAAAGAAAGGGTAATTGTGAAACCCTGTCCATCACATACTTGGGTGATCAAGAACTCTCCATACTTGATGTTGGTCTCGGAAAACATCGCAGAGACAAATGTGTATGCTGTGGTGTGCCCGGTAGACACTAATCTCAAACCCATAGGAGCTGGACAGACAATCATGAACTATGGTAAGAACATGTTTTCTTCAAGTGAAATTCAAACTAAATGAACAGATCAGGTAAAATAAAATAATATTTATTTAATAAGATAATGAGAAAGATGATTGAAAGAGTACACTAAGAGGAATGACCCTTTATAGTTGGAGAGTCATTGTTTCTGTGACAATACCAAATGACTTTATTGATAAACCTATCGTCAGTTTAAATAATATTGATATTTAGCTCACTTCTCCTTCAGGCAAAAATCAAACACTGCAACATGGTATAAGCTCACATCCCCTTCAGGCAAGTATTCCTATGCCATGATGCAGTGTTTGGTTTCAGTTTAGCTTATCAGTTCTGTCAGGCGTCAACATTTTTAGACCTAAGTAAGCTTATATATATAATTAAGTGTTTATGCTTCATCTATTGTCCATTTGTTTATGAACAAAAGACTCAAAGGCAGATTGAGATTATAAGCAAATAATAATTTATTACGAAAACATTTTACCTATATATATGGGCTAAGGGGATATAACAGCTGTGATACTACTAATAATACTTTCATGTATGTACCCGGCCAGCTGTATTATAGCTGTTGACTGGGCAATGTATGAAAGAAACATATATGTACCCCGGAATAAAATTCTTGGGGGATTACGAATTACAAAATGAGTAACTGCCCCTTCGAAACAAGTTTAAAGAATAGAATGTATAAAGGAACTTGCTGCAGAGCTGGCCACCATCTCTAACTTCCTTAATGGAAGGGGGAGGTGTGATTTTCCATGCTTGGAAACAGCTGGCAAGTGTTTACTCACATAATTATTATAAACAGCCATTATATCCCCAGGCATCACCTGAAATAGTCTTGTGGTTGGTTGGTTGGGGAGGGCGGTGGATCACGAAATAATCAGACACACAAATCTACTGCAAACAGGCTGCTGAAACTGACCCAAACAAAGACTGACTCACGTGACTGAACTGACCAATCACTGACTGTACTTGACCACCGTGTCACGTGGCTGAAACTGACCATAGCTGACCTAACTGCCTTTGCGCCTGCGTGTGAAATGGTAGACTTGTCTTAGTTCATAAACCACACTTATGTACATAAGTTTCAATTCATGAACAAAAGACTCAAAGGCAGATTGAGATTATAAGCAAATAATAATTTATTACGAAAACATTTTACCTATATATATGGGCTAAGGGGATATAACAGCTGTGATACTACTAATAATACTTTCATGTATGTACCCGGCCAGCTGTATTATAGCTGTTGACTGGGCAATGTATGAAAGAAACATATATGTACCCCGTAATAAAATTCTTGGGGGATTACGAATTACAAAATGAGTAACTGCCCAAATGAAGATGTACCACAGCTGAATACCCCCAAGAAGATAATATAAAACAAATTTATAAACGTTATTAACATCACTATCTTATTACAAGATAACTATATATATAAACATATGTACTACATAGCTAAGAATATATCTACAAACCACTTGACCAGATCAGGCGATGCAAAATTAGGCATTAACATAATAGCTACATGTCGGTGATTACAACAAATCGCATCCCCTCTTGTTCTTTCTTGCATTCATGTATTCATAGACATCATGTTGCACTGTCAATTTCTGTATACTCTCTTTCCGACTTTAGCTATTTCCCACACTTCTGCCGAACGATACACCTGCATATCCAATAACATATACTATACATGTACAAACACAATACGCTGCTTAGGCTTCCTATACTGCGGTTACCTGTTTACTTACGTTAGTCATATGCATGCTGCCGAGTGTTTGAGGAGAGTAACAGCGGTTACTCTCTGGAGGTAACTGCGGTTACCTGTTTACTTACGTTAGTCATATGCATGCTGCCAAGTGGTTGAGGAGAGTAACAGCGGTTACTCGCTGGAGGTAATTGCGGTTACCTGTTGCTTACGTTAGTCATATGCATGCTGCCAAGTGGTTGAGGAGAGTAACAGCAGTTACTCGCTGGAGGTAACTGCGGTTACCTGTACTAACTAATGATAATCACTGCTCAGTGTTATCGGAGTAACAGCGGTTACTCGCTAAAGGTAACTGCAGTTACCATTGCTGATACTGAAGGTAACAGCGGTTACCTGTTCTACTTACGTTTAACCTGCTGCTCATCTGTTTTGGAGTCACAGCGGTTACTCGCTGGAGATGACTGTGTTACCAGTGCTTCTTAGAATTACTAGAGGTAACTGCGGTTACCTTACTTACATTCAACATGCTGCTGAGTGGTTGTGGAGTAACAGCGGTTACTCGCTGGAGGTAACTGCGGCTATCAGTGCTAATACTGAAGGTAACAGCGGTTACCTGTACTACTTACATACATTCATCATGCTTCCCAGGGTTGTAGAGTAACAGCGGTTACTCGCATGAGGTAACTGTGGTTACCAGTGCTAATACTGAAGGTAACAGCGGTTACCTGTACTACTTATGTTACATGCTGCTTAGTGGGTTGTGGAGTAACAGCGGTTGCTCGCTAAAGGTAACCATGGTTACTAGTGCTTCAAAATAGGAGGTAACAGCGGTTACCTGTTAAGATGCGACCAGCTGCTGAGTGGTTGGAGTTACATCGGTTACTCCCTGAGATCTAAGGAACCTGGTACTCACTAATAGGACAATACCTACTGTATGTGGTCCTGTTAACTGCAGCCACTATTGATCATTTTTATACAAGCGGTAAACGCAGTTACCTTTGCTACTTATTAATTATAACTTGATGCTAATTTCACTGGGACTAAATGCAAAATTCTACACTGTATAAAGTTGATATGTACATGTATGTCACAAAAACAAAAAACAAAATTTAAATAAACAAACAAACGTAGTAGGTACATACATGTTACCCAATATATCTCACACATATGTATAACCAATTGAATTTGCAAGTCTTATTGAAGTCTAGCATTAGACAGAATTGTTTTCACTTGTTGTCAATGCCATCGCTATCTGAGCTTTTCTCAAAGTACTTTTTGGCGTTTTGATGTATCGACAGTAAGTGTCAGAGGACCATCTACCAAGTGTCTTTATTAAGTGATCCTGAACGTTACATGAAGCTGCTGATGTANGTGGTGTTGTGCTGCACATAACGTTAATCTCCTCATTAAAGGCATGTTGTTCAAAGCTTTAGATCTACCTTTATTCAAGATTTCCACTGTTCCTTCATTATCACACCAGAATAATACCTGTTTCCTTTCCCACAGATGACCCCAAAGTATACACGCTACTACAATTGGGTATAGTTCCTTGAACGCGATTGAAAGTTCACCATTGATGTCTTTTGATGTCAATGCATCTGGCCATGCTTCCGAGAACCACTTTCCCATNCCAAATATCATCACCCTGGGCATTTTGGTTATTCAGAAGAAGTTGTTTAATGTTTTTCAGATATTTGACCCCTGTGACCTTGAATATAGGTGAAGGTCATTCATTTGAACAAACTTGATAGCCCTTTACCCCAGCATGCTACTGGTCAAATATCATCACCCTGTGCATTTTGGTTATTCAGAAGAAGTTGTTTAATGTTTTTAACATATATGACCCCTGTGACCTTGAATATAGTTGAAGGTCATTAATCTTAACAAACTTTGTAGCCCTTCATTTCAGCATGCTACTGGCCAAATATCATCACCTTTGGCATTTTGGTTATTCAGAAGAAGTTGTTAAATGTTTTTAACACATTTGACCCCTGTGACCTTGAATATGGGTGAAGGTCATTCATTTGAACAAACTTTGTAGACCTTCATCTCAGCATGCTACTGGCCAAATATCATCACCCTGGGCATTT
>NW_018406398.1:119510-145711 GCF_002113885.1 Mizuhopecten yessoensis
TGATGTAAGGCATATGAACTTCTGGCCGAAAACAGTTTATGGTATTCATAGAATTTCGAACCATAAAGGTTGTGAATTTCAATGATGTTGGCCTCATATCTGTCCAACTCATCGCGCCTGTTTGGATGTCTTGCGCACATAATACGTTTATATTTGCCAAAGGCCGTTATGAATTCGCTGATGGTGAGGAACTTGCTTAATCTGGGGTCTGTCGGAGTTTTTATGCTAAACTGTACACCTTCCGTGTGCACGATATGTTCCTTTGCGGTTTCGTACCCAGGGATCAGCAATGCTGCCAAATTAACATCTATCCCCTCAACGATTTGTTTGTGGGTCGTATCCGACACGATATCAAGGGGTGGCAAACGGTCTGGTGATACGCACTTGTCATGTCACTTGATGTCGAACTCGCTGGCGTATCATTAAGTTTCGCCATGGCCTCCTCTAGCGCGTTCCTCTCTGTAGGAGGCTGCTGACTTGACGTGCTAGCTTGGGAGGACCTGTTCAGCTCCCGCTGAAGGAGTAGGTTGATTGTTGTTTGTAACTGTTGTAATGTGTCATTCTGCGACATGGGCGCCGCCATATTGTTCGTCACTGCTGCGCGCGCAGCCCCAACTTCCGCCCCACTATTAATAACTTCTGAACGTGACTGTGATGCACTTTCAGTTTCTTCATCTAACACGTGCACAGAATCCACATTTTCGATTGACACATTATCTACACGCGATCTTCCTCTACGTGCAACGAGTGTAGGCCTATTTGTCGACGTTGGTGAAACCACGGCCTGTTCGGTGGGCTGGTGACGCTTAGCGTTCTCGACGTACAGTGTCCGCAGAGTGGCTTTAGACATTGAAACAGGTGTCCAAAAGCCCAGTTCTAGCAATTTCTCTGTCAGCATACTGATCGACTGTCCAATTTGATGGGTTATGCATGTCGTATCCTGGAAAACTTTGGTGATTGGAAGGACGTTTTCTTCGACCTCTTCCCGCCATTGCGGAATGCTTCCAAGCGGGATGCAAAACCTGCTGTCCAAAATAACTCCGTGTCACCTGTTAACTATTATATTCCACACTTAAAACATACGTCCCAAGTCAAAAGTAATTTCTTATATCTCCTACAGAATGTGTTCATGCACACGAAAGGTAATAAATGAAAAATCACGAAATAATCAGACACCAAAATCTACTGCAAACAGGCTGCTGAAACTGACCCAAACAAAGACTGACTCACGTGACTGAACTGACCAATCACGGACTGTACTTGACCACCGTGTCACATGGCTGAAACTGACCATAGCTGACCTAACTGCCTTTGCGCCTGCGTGTGAAATGGTAGACTTGTCTTAGTTCATAAACCACACTTATGTACATAAGTTTCAATCTGATAATGGCTTCAACATTTTGGCTCACCCGGCCGGGTTATCTATTTATTTGCATCTTAAAATACTCTTAACATCTTTTTCATTGGAGCCAAAAGGTATAGAGTCATATTTGTTTAATAAGTAACTTGCACAGCATGCAATAGACTTTACAAAAACAGATGACCTTGATCTGTATGCAAGGTCAAAGGGGTGAAATTTATAAAAATGTAAACTGAAAGTAGTATTATGTTTTGCTGCTCTGTTTAAATAAAGGACCTTTAAGCACTTAAAATATTGCAGGGGGTCAAATGTGTTGGAACATAACTGAACATTTTAGCAATTTCTTCTGTATAAATAGGGGACCTTAAGCACAATGATATTTGGCTGGTGATGATTGGCTATGAAAGTTCAAAAAGGATTTAATTACCCTCAAATGATTATACTCAAAATATATTTCACCCCAAATTGGAATTATGTTGATTTAAGGGTTTAAGGACTACGTGGGGCAGACATCAGGTATTGGCCGTAGGTTGGTGTTTTTTCTCCGGAAAATATGGCTTTCCTCAACCACCAAAACCTGGCGTGTCCTTAAATTACCAAAGCTGTTAATAGGACACTAAACACAAATTAAACCAAACATAACATGGAATGGGTAATGAACCTTGCTCTATAAACGTACACAATTGCTAGGCTTAAAGACACAAATGCAATTGTACACTTATGGTACTTAAGGATTGGCCCTTATATATCCAAACATTATATTTCTCGTACACATATTTTTTATACTATTCAGCTCATTTTAAATTCAGAGTAAAATTCCAATTAAGCTATTGAAGACCCTTGGCCTATTGTATTCTTAAAAAGTTTTAGAAAATGCAAAACATATGGTATTTATCACAAACAATTAGGTTTGTGGATAATCACCAAAAACAGTTATAATCCCATTCAGACACAATCAATATTTGTCAGATAACAAACTAAGAGTGCTATTGAATTTTGTCAAGTTGAAAAACTTTCAACATCACAGTTCCAATGCGTCAAATGCCAAAAGATGAAAAAGAAATAAATTGATGTACTCTTGATCTTGTACAATTTTTCGTTATAAATAAAACTGATTCACATATATGTAGTTATAATTATATTTCAGTAATACCTTAATAGTGTGATTAACTTTGTTACCTTTATTCATTTTTTTTCTTGTATGAAGGAGGAATGTCTTTGGAGGATGATTTATGGCAAAATGGCACCCCCAGTCCATCTACCTTTAACAGCAAACCAGATTTTCAGACTTACTTCAGTGGTGAGACTGGCAACCTTCATTGTTCAAGCGTCATCTATACTGAGTTCCCAGCACAGAATGCCAGAGCAAGTGGGATGTCCTCATCTAAATCTGTTGTTTCCTCCAAAATTAAAAAAGCATTGGATGTTGCTGAGTCAAAGGAAGTCTTCAGCTTAGCTATTCCTCTGGATTTATCTGATGTCACTGCCTTACCAATTTGCATGCAAGCAGTAGCAGAATCTTTGTGTAACTATGTCGGAACTTTTAAACATTTGAGAGAAATATATCTCTACTGTCCTGATGGGGAGTTAGAAAATGCCAGACAGATCTTCACCAAAGCTAATCAGTATCATCTGCAAATGCAAAAAAGTGTTGATTTCTCACTGTTAGAAAAGGGTAAGTGTTATTATGCTTTTTCTTTGTAAGTTTCATCAGTGCCAGCCCCAGGGTTAGGGATTGAGCTGCCTCTGATGGAGAAAAAAACCCAGCTACAATATTTTTTCGGTAAGAAGCCACCAATAATTATTGCACTTGGGAAGAAATGCCTACAAAAGTTTTTTCATGGTTCTGTAATAGCCCCATCCCATTAAGATTTTATGTGTTGGCCCCCCTGGGTTTATTGCAGAATAAATACAGTAATTGCCATGGTGTGCATTGATGTTTAAGTCTGATTGATATCTAGAGTAGCCAATCATTTTGAAAAGAATTGATTTATTGTCTATACAAAGCCATTTATCTAAAAAATGTATAAATACAGTTTTGCTCAGATAAAAAGAATAAAAGGCAGAATAAACAAAATGATGCAAATCTCGTTAAAGGTAAAGAGTTCCAGGAGGATAAATTATATTATTACTCCTGCCACTGTTGTGAAATGATTGTTTAAAACATGGTTGTGAAACCGGACTAATTTAAGTAACCGCGGTTACTCAAAAAAACTTCAGACCAAGTAAGAAGTTAATAAATTGGTCCAGTAATCAAAGAAAAAACAACAATGCAAATAACATTATAATTATGTTTAGCAAATTTTCTATTCAAAATGAATAAACACATCATATATATATTAATTTTTCAAGATTCTTTACTCAAGTTTTTCAAGCTCTCAACACCTTAATGCAGAAAATATATAGGTTTATTTTATTGACAGCATCAGTCAGTAGAAAGTGAAATAGTTAGTTCTGCTCGATTCTTTTCATGTTTCACTGATGTCATTTAATTGGGTATACTCTTTTAAATTAATTTACGTCCCACCCTTAAAGCGAGTTCTACCTCGCAAGTTTGCATTCTGGCCCTCTTTTAAAACCTGTTTTGGCTTTTCTATGGTGTGGTCGGCATCTCCTTGTCAATCTTTACTATCAAGTACAAAAACATCACCCTAATCAGTCAGCCTGAGTGTTGTTTTTATTGCCGAAAAAAATCCAATTTTGGTCTCATCGATAGAGAATTAGTAGGTAGCTACCCAAACATTGAGCTGCTCATTGGGGTAAACTAATGTCCAACTATTCTGTTAGAATCCTAAAATATAACCTTTTAATCATTCAAATAATTGAAACAATTTATCTGTGCTCT
This sequence comes from Mizuhopecten yessoensis, assembly GCF_002113885.1. NCBI lineage: Eukaryota > Metazoa > Mollusca > Bivalvia > Pectinida > Pectinidae > Mizuhopecten > Mizuhopecten yessoensis. The sequence goes on from NW_018406398.1 coordinate 123,716, forward strand.
TTTCACCTTAATACAGCAATCATGCATGTGAAAACTCTGTAAAAGAAGAAATGTAAACAGTATTTTAGATGAGATAAATGTAACATTGTTGTCGCAAAAATTTCATATTCAACTTGGTATCAATTTAATTATTAAATTGTTGGTTTATTAATTTGTCATTAGTCAAGAAAAAATGCTGGGCTTAATTGGTTTCATTAGATTTTAACACAGGTTGTGTTGAGTTTCATGTTTAGTATCATGTGTGACCACGTCTAGTGTCAGCTTTTTTCTTCAAATGATTTCTTTGGAATAATCAAGATGCCTAATGAAATAATATTTGGCCAATAGCCTGCTTAGATTGACGGTAATCAATTTTGTTCAAATAAATGAACTTGTATGCTTCCAAAGTCAAATGTGTTAAAACATTTTAACAACTTCTTCCAAGTAACCTTGATACCAGTAGGGTAGCGATATTTTGCCAATAGCGGGCTTCGAGTAATTTGTACACTGACCCTGCCTCTAGAATTTATAATTACAAAGAAAAAGGTCATTGGGGTCAAATATGCAATAACATTTTAACAACTTTAGAACAACCAAGAGGTCTTACAGGGTCATAAATTTTGGCCAACTACATGTTTGGATAAATGGTGACCTGCAGTTTATCCAAACAAATATCCATTTTCAAGGTCACAGGGAAGATATGTGTTTGCATTGAAACTACCTCTTCTGAATGACATAAGAGTTCTAGAATACGAGAGAACTATCAAGTTTGTTCAATTCAATGACCTTGACCCACTTTCAAGGCTAGAGAAGTCAGATGTGTTCAGACGTATGAAGAACTTCATCTGAATACAAAAAGTCCTAGAGTAATGATATTTGACTTGTATCTTAATGGGGTTGAGGGCTATTGTGTTTGGAATTTGCATAAATTACCTAGACCAAATTTGAAGGGCACATGATGAAAATGAATTTACATCTTCCAACAAAGATGTGTAAGGTTTAGAGACTAGGTGATAAATCTTAAATCCAAAAAATATTACTCAACCGAAAAACAATGATATTTAGCCAATTTAAGTAACTAGATGAATTAACTTTTGATAACACTAATTAAATTTTGACAAAATATATTAACAAGATACATTTACTGTTGGCATGAATATTGATCCAACAGATAAGAGGAATGGAAACAAAAAGATCAAATATATATACTTAAATGTAGATCTTACAAGGTAGGCACTTTCATCTCTTGTAGATTCATATTTGGAGATTATTGTTCATTATGGCAAATTGATAAGTTGTTTTGTCTTGCACTTTGTAGATCGAGAAGGAGGGAGGAGAAAATCACGAATACAGCTGGAAATATTTGAAGGGTCTTTGACTGACCAAAAGGTAAATGGAAGCATCGTACCTGTAAACTCTCTTAACTGCTGTAAGCAAACCAGCAGCATAATTGTTTTTTTAGCTCACCTGGCCCGATGGGCCAAGTGAGCTTATGCAATGGCGCGGCGTCCGTCGTCTGTCCATCGTCCGTCCTGCGTCAACTTTTTACTTTTAACAACTTCTTCTGAATAACCAAGACGCCAAGGCTGATGATATTTGGCCAGTAGCATGCTTGGATGAAGGGGTACCAAGTTTGTTCAAATGAATGACCTTTGTCCATTTTCAAGGTCACAGGGGTCAAATATAATAAATTCTTTCAACAACTTCTTCTGAATAACCAAAAGGCTAAGGGTGATGATATTTAGCCAGGGACATGCTGGGATGAAAGGCTACCAAGTATTTTCAATTGAATGACCTTGACTTATATTCAAGGTCACAGGGGTCAAATATGTTGAAAACCTTTAAACAACTTCTTCTGAATAACAAAAAAGGTCCAGGATGATGATATTCGGCCAGTTACAAGCTTGGATGATGTGTTAACAAGTTTGATCTTCACCCATTTTCAAGGTCACAGAGGTCAAATATGTTGAAATTGTTTAATAGATTCTTTTGAATCAAACACTTATATTTTACCTGTCACTGCTGGATTATAGTCCACTTTTAAGATTACAAGTGTGAGATTAATACCAGGTGAGCGATTCAGGCCCATTGGTCCTCTTGTTTTTCTTCACAAAGATTCCCAGCTTATACATTTCCTTGTCATATAAACTTGATATATACATGCACACCGACAAACTTCTACATTTTGCATTAATCGATTAAGCTGCATGAATAGAATGAAAGCAATAGTTATTCACCTTAATTTATAAATAACTAAAGTTATTGGGCGAGGAGATCCAAGTTGTCCGGTGGGTAGTGGTCGGTCGATGTACCTGTGAAGGAATCAACAAAAGAATTTTTAACACTTCCCCAGTATCTCATTTCCTGCGATTATACTGTATATCACATGGTTACTCGATAATTACTACGACTTATGTTACAAACTATAATTTGCACCTTATATAATAAGCTCTGCTAGGTACCATTGTAGAGTTGTTCTGATGACGATTAGCCAAGCCATCCAAAACATGCAAATTAATATAACTTACATTTACGGAATCCTTGGTGTTGACGCTCCATCACTTACCTACTTGTATTCACCCTATAATGAAAGCAGGTACTTATTATTTAGGCAAAAATAATTAACATATATTTAGCGTAACATCATTAGATGGTGGACTTTTGAAAATGCCATTTATATGTCTGTTGTTCATCCCGAAGAGGACATGTTAGTTTGCAGGGAATATATTATAATTTTGGCTATTCCGTCAATGCTTGACTTTGTCAAGTTATTTTGTTTAGCCTGTTATATTAGATTAGTTTTTACATTATTTATGGCATTCATAATCAGAACCTTGTACATTATTTATGGCATTCATAAGCAGAACCTTGAAAACATTGATTCAATTTTCTTATTGACTAAAAATATCAACAAGCAAATGTAGTTGATCATTGCTGACGTTTTCAAGGTTTGCTTACATTTTCAGGCGATTAGTTTTTAATAGATTGAAATATTAGCAACTGCATTGTGAATTAATAAGTCTGCATGTCGTAAAGATAAACAAGGTTTTTAAAACACTGAACTATATGGGTATGTATATGTATATGGGGCAAAGAAGTAATTCCAACAGTGTGGACATTTTTAGGTTAGGTATGTATATGTAGATACAGTCAAACCTGAATTAAGGGACCACACTCTGAAATACTAAAAAGTGGTCTTATATAAGAGAGATGTTCTCTTAATTCTGGTTCATCACTAATATGGGGAACATATGAAGTGGTCTCTTATCACAGGTGGTCTCTACTAGAGGTGATTGTATGAACAGGTTTGATTGTATATATGATACAAAGTACCAAACTCAAAACTTCAAAATTAAAAATTATTATATTCATGTCAGATTTGAGGAGAAGTTTGATTCATAAACATCTGTTTAACATCCTTTCCTGTAATAATTGTCTGTGAATGATGTAAAGTCTTTATCGTTTTAAGGTGGATATTCTTGTCAACACAACCAATACCAAACTGGACTTAGATTGTGGATTTGTTTCCAAAACAATGTTACTTAAAGCTGGACAAAGTATCCAAAAAGAATGCAATGATCACTACAAAGATGGGATCAACATAGGTGATATAACTTGGACCTCGGCTGGAAACTTTTCTGATGTAAAACGCATATTTCATGTAGTTTTGCCTCCCTGGAGACCAACAGGCAATTTTTCTCTCATGGTAAGTAAAACAACAATGGTTTCTCTGAATCATCATCATGTCGCGAAAGATTTAATATGAAATGAATTTGATTTTACAGAATAATTGATTGCATATATGTCTTTTTGAAATGATATCAATGTAAACATTGCTTGTAAAAGTAGATTAGGGAAATGGCCCCAGGAGTTTATCTTGTGGTATAGAGAAACCTCTTAAAAATAGATTTAACTCGAAAGTGGGAGTTTCATGGTGACCCCCCACCCCTATTCCTACCTGATACCACATGTTTTACGGCAGAGCCTTTTAAGATCAAATTAAGATATGCTGGGTAAACCTCCTATGCTAAATATGATGTGCTAGGTGGTGCCACCGGTAGGAATGCCTTCTTCCATTGGACAGTGGATCAGTTTATATAGAACAGATTTGAGGTTAAAACATAAGAGCTGAACCCTTTTTACTTTAAAAGCAAGTTGGAGTTGGTAGAGGTGCTTTAAATTGTTTGGTAGTCATTGCGTCTTTCGATTCATACAGGATTGGCAAACACAGTTTCTATGAAACTTATAATCCAATAAGGGGCAGAATGTGTAAACGTATTACCCACCCCTCTGACTGCCTGTAGTATTAGAGTGCTATTTGACAAAATATCTCAATAATTTCTGACAGGTGACTTTTCTGAATCACCATATTGTGGCTTAGAGAATTGTTTAAAGCGATTTAGAGTCATTAGACACCAGTCATTTACACTCTTGGCTTGATAAAGGAAACAGACATTTTTGAAAGCTTGTAAAATAAGTTTTCAGTCACTGTTTGTGTTTAAAACAAACTTTGCATTTATTAATCACACCAGACTGATGAATCTCGTTTTTAACACAGTTTCTACAAAATTGAAGCTTGGTTTGAGATGCAAATCAAGCCAAACTGTGATTGTGTGAGTTGTACTTACATCTCAAAATGGCACTGGGCTGTACACCTTGCATGTTTACTCCTACCCTTATACATGAAAATATCATGTCACAATACTTTATGCTTTCCATCTCTTATAACCGTTACATGATCTTTAAGTGACACAAGAATAACAATGAATCCACAATATTATACCTTGAATACATTTGAATATTCCAATGCTGGCTAGTTCCGTCATCAGATGGATGGTCCTCCTTCGTTAGACCTTTCGGCGCTTATCCATGACGCCCTCCAGAGGTGCGCCGACTGGGTTGATCAGACCCAGCCAGGGACAGGTCGGCTCTCGCTGCTGCTGGTTGGAATTGCAGCTTGCTGCCATGTTGTTGCTGCAGCAGCATGCAGCATCCATTGAGTCTCGTGATGTCCCATGTTGTAGCACTGTTGCTGGTGTCCACTCCACGGCTCTTCTCTCTTCCTCCATTTAGAGTTTGATATCATCTCTGCCTGTCTGCTCACCACACCCACCAGCTTCTTCCGCCCTGTCCCTAGCATCCCCAGCATCCCCAGCAACCTCAAAGTCCTCCATAGAGATTGGCCAGGGAAACCCCTGCATTCAACCTCTACTGGCAGGCACCACCTTCCAACTTTGTTGTTGGCAGTCCTATACAAGTTTCTGGTACTTCGTCCTCTTCCGCTTAAGTGCCTCCTCTATCCTGTCCTCCCGTGGAACGGTCAGTTCTACCATCAGGACCAGCTTGGAGTTCCAGGACCAGAACACAATGTTAGAGTATGGTAGCAGCCACCTCTGCTGGTAAACCCATCCTCTGATGGATGTCTGCCCTTATTTCCCAGTCTCCTGCTGTTGCGAGTATCCCACCTCCCTCCGAGCTGCTCTCCCCTTTGGTTCCTGCCTTCACGAAGTTGACAAACTTTGTTCCCTTATTCACTGCTCTTTTCTTCTTTCTGGCATTGTCAAGGCTCTCTGCTATTTCCTTGAGAACCTGGTCATGGTGCCATGTGTACCTGCCATCTGTAAGTTCAACTGTGCTAGCATATACTCCGATTGGCGGGTCATCCTCAGAGTCCAATTGCTGCATTGTCTCTCAGTCCCCAGGTGTGTAGATTTGATGGGCTAGGTAGCATGTCATATGTTGCCTTCAACAGGAAGCCAAGTCTGTACCCCTCCATCCTCCAGATGTCACCCCATGATAATTTCTACTCTCTTGCACTCTCCCAATGTAGCCAACTTCCCTGTTTGCTCATACCGACAGCCTGTATACCTGCCTGGTCTCTTCTTTCGTCGTTCTGACCTCTGTTTGAGTAATCTCTCCGCGCTGCCTTTGGCAAGCCCTTCCCCATATAGGTCTGGAGATTGTTCCTAGTCCAAGGAGCCCATTATATAAATAATTATAATTATATAAATAATACAACAGCCTTGTTGTCAAGCGCGATATCATTAGATTATCATATGTTTACTAATAATAACACCCTTTTTGTATGTGTAATAAGTCTAAAATTGCCACAAGTTGATATCAGCCCGGGTGATATCACAGACCCTTGGAGTGATATCACACCCCTTGAAAGTGATATCACACCCCCTAGAAAAGTGATATCACACCCCCTCCTAAATTTCCGGATTTTGCCATTTCCGTTTATTGCTGTCTGCTTTTAATGTAAACAAACGAATTGTTGTCATAGAATAAATGCCGTTTCATGGAAAATAATTTAAAGCTTGATTTACAAAGCCCCACCCAAATTTCTGGATGGCGCCGCTTCCGGATTTGGTTTTGCTTATTAGTGTTACACATGTCGTCTGCATAATCAACGATGGTGACTGGCGAGGAGATTTTGGAGGAATTTGCAGCAAGGATTGTTGAATTAGACGTAATGATTAACAACGAACAAATGGAAAAGGAGACGAAACGTGTTATGGATGCAGGGGAACAATTCAATAATGCTAATGATACCGAAGCTGTCGTGGAAAGCATGAGAAACAAGAACACTGCGAAAAAAACGCAATCGGACATCAAAATATTCACGGATTATCTTATGTCTCACGTACTTTTTACGTATAATTGTTGCTGTTTTGTTTATATACATCATTGTTTTTGTTACCATTTTTATGAATAACAATAAACAAAATATTTGTTTATTAGTTTATATATTAGTTACTTCAATAGACATTACATAATAATTTACCAATTTTCTTCTTTTCCCCCTTTTCCAAACAAGCTTTGTCGGCGCGCTAATTATTACGATTCTGATTCCCGCCCTATTTTAATGCATTACATTTTTCATGTTTTATGCTTTAAAAATGTAATAAATAGAAAATTAAATGGTGTCTTCAGTTATAATAAATATATTTCACTTGTGTGGCTAATATTTTGATATATTTACCATCGTATGGCATTGCCACTATATAACCCTACCAAAGTTAGTTGCGAGTTGTCCAGCTCATGAACTGCTATAACAGCGTAGGAATTCAAAGGAATGAAAACAAGTTAAAGCTACCTCCCCTTGATCGACAATTCTGTTATGTTTGTTGACAACAGAAAATGGGGAAAAAAACCTATCATACGTGACAGATTGAAATTAAAAGAAATATAATAATAGATGACAGAAGTCGAAAATAAACGCTACGTTACTTTTAAAATAAAAATAAAATGCCACCTATCTGTAAGGAGTATCTGTCGTCTACGAAATGGATGATAGCGACGATATTGGATTATCCAACTCAGAGCTTGGAAATTGGAGTATTTGTTTGCCCAGTGATAGGAATACAGATGAAATGGATATGGATACCAGCAAGGAAGATTTATTAAGCGGACTAGATCTGGAAGGGATAGAATTGATGGCAAGTTCCAAAGGAATTTGGAAAGAAATTGAAGCGAAAATACAGAGGGCGGCATTGGAGTGCCTGCCCCCTCCAGAAATGCCGGTGTCTGCGAACCAAGGGGAGGTTTGACAATGTAACTGATGACGATCTTTCACTGTATTTCGATGCCAGACAGGCCAATTCCACCAAAAAAAACACTGCCTGGGGGATAAAGATATTTCAAAGTAAGTTTGATTGGTACTGTAGAAGTTTGTTAATAGTGTCACATTGTATAAAAATCAATCAAAACACGTTAAATGTTGCAATTTATAAAACGCAAACAAAAAACGGCTTAACTGTTACACAGCTGACTTTCTCACTCCTTATCTGGGGAATCGCAGTCAAATTTAATTGTATTTTACAGACAGGAATATTGAGAAAACTGGGAAATCGGTCTACATGCAGGAAGTAAGCGTTCAGGACCTGGCCGAGGAACTACGGAGGTTTTATGTTGAAGCTAGACTGAAGGGGGAGATCTATACCACAGGAACACATTGAAAAACATTCGGGGAGCGATAAACAGGCATTTGGCTGATATTCATAGGAACATTGATATCATGAGAGATAAAGATTTCAGACATGAGAATGGAATTCTGGACGGGCTGCTCAAGCACAAAGAAAAGTCAGGCTTAAGTAAACCAACTAACCATAAACCTGTTATTGAACCGTGTCACCTAGAAAAAATTGCCACTTACCTGGCCGCTGCTGATACCTCACTGGTGATCCTTCGCCACTGTGTGTGGTTCAATTTATCCATTCACTTTGTGACAAGGGGGATGGAATTTCATCACCAGCTTACCCCCAATTCATTCACCTTTCAACTTGACGAATCTGGAGAATATGTTACACTTTCACACACAACCCAGCAAAAACAAAACCAAGGTTGACTGGATTCCCGATAATCGGCTAAAGATAAGCGAATGTACAGTCGTCCTGGTGTCCGGTGAAAATGTTGAAACCTTTTTTTAGAAAAAAATTATGTTAATTCCACACAGCTGTTCAATCAGTATAACAATTGAAGGTTGCTTGTATCTCCCCTTTGACCACCAACATTTGGTACAACACAATGCCTCTGGTGAAACGTACATTCGCACGTTTTCTCTCTTTCATCTGTAAATCGTCCCATGTCGACAAGCAGTACACACCTCATTGCCTACAGGCCACAGCAATCCAGTACTTAACACTGAGAAACACTTAAGGACGAAAAAATCAATTCTACGACTTAATCTACCTTATTATACCAGTAAACTTCAATTAGCATTGAATTTTACAAAACACAATCTAAATCATAAATTCATGACCCAACTTAATGACGTACCAGCTAAATAATCTATGCATGGCTAACTTAATGATGTACAATCTAAATCATATTTGCATGGCCCAAATTACGGAAACACTCTCCAAATTAGCGGAGCACCATTTAAATTTAAAAACCATATCCAAGTTGTCGGGACATGGACCAGTTTTCAGGAACAACAACCAATTTTCAGGGACAACAACCAATTTTCAGGAACATAACAATTCAATAAGATTGTGCCTTTGTTCCCGAAAACTGGTTGTTGGCCCCCGAAAATTAAGTCGTTGTCCCGCTCACTCGCACAGCGGTATTCCCTTTGATGTAGCCGCGCTCCGGCGAAGCCCGTACAGGTTAGGCAGTCTATAGTCCCTGCCTTGCTGGCCGTGTTGTCGGTATAGCTATGCAACGACGGTTGCTCTAATTCCGTAATCAAAACGATATAATAACACAGGTCGATAGTACACTTATATTTACTTCGAATGAAATAAATAAAGACCAAGGAAATAATGCTTATTTTGTACTACGGCCAGGGTTAGGATCGAAATGAACGACCATTTGAGAATAATGCATAACTTTTACCGTATTGCTGAACTGGTGCTTTGATACATCACTCCAGGGACACATGAAGCCAGTATATACGTCTCTGATCACTCATATAATAATCAAAGACACAATATGAACTCTCAATATTAACGATATTTAATGACGAATGATAAGTACGTCCCGATGTCGTATACAACTTATATTACGTAAACTATATCCCCCGGCTCCGTTCGGTCCGAGGTAAATGTTCATAAACGAACCACTGTATATATATATATATGTTAAGACAGTTTACGTTCCTATTTTGCTTCATATACCTTTCAATCGTTTTTTATGTTGTTAATAGTTTTGTGATTTATATAATCCTCTTAGTAAGGAGATTCCCGATCACCTGTCCTCTCAGCTTTTAATTTCTATTGTATTTAACATAAATGTATTTTATTCATATTTTGGTGTTTTTTTAATCATTACTGATATAATTTCAATTAAATGGAACTTTATCTTTCCTGTACTGTCGTAAGAATATCCCTTCTGATTTAATGTTTCATGTTATAATATTTAAGGTTGAACTTTCTATTTAGTTTAGGTTATCGGGTGATAAAGAAAAAATAATTTACCCGGGTTCCATTGTAGTTATCACCCGATAACCTAAATTGAATAGAAAGTTAATCCTTATATTTATAGCCTTTTTCTTTACATAAAACGCGTCCATTTATGTCATCAAAGTAAACGTATGTAAATGAACACACAATCCAGCCGTCCTGTCAGTCAACAACGTGACGTCATCGGAATGTATGAATTTCAACAATGTATATTTACATTTCAACAATGTATCTTTTGCATGAATACACTAATGAGTTACACATCTGGTATCCGAGGTACTCCTGTTAACTTCCTAAAACAGCAATGTAAGCTCCCGGGTTGTTGAAACTTCGAGTGATAATGACAATGATCTCCACAAAGGCTTTCATTAGAAAAAATACCATTTAAGTTACGTACACTTATGTGTTTAAAGTGAACGAAATTTTCGAAATATCTTGTTTCTTTATTCATTTAAAGCGAACTTAACCATTTCAGAAAGATAATGTGCATCCGTATGTCAGTTATCAAAACTGTATAAAGTAAAGAGAGAAAAAAAATAGAGCATTATTCTTAACCAGAGACGTTATATTACAATATATACGACTTTGGTGTATAGTCTAAACAGTTGCTCTCGTCTAACGAACCTGTGATTACTAAAATTTAGAACCTATGAAACTTCTTATATAAAAGGCTAAGCGTGATCCGGTTGTTAAATATATGAATTATCAGAATTAATATTGAATATTGTATTACCTGTCTTCAGACAGAGACATATAAAGCCGTAAGTAGTATATACGTTTCCGCTTCAGGTCAACCATGACAATCAGAATAATATATAAACTAAAGGTATTTTGTTTTGGTTTCCTTTATATCATAACCAGAGACCTTCTCTGTATTAACGTAATATGTTAGGTATCAGTACATTTTACTCATAGTTCCAGTAGTATTAGTAATCATTATCATATACATATATAGATAAAATATATTGCCGTGTGAATGATGTAATTGATATACAGTAGGTGTTAAGATAAGTTCTGTGCACTGATCTTACACGAAAATGGCACCGTTTCATTGGTTGATATACCTGTCAATCACGCGCGGTAGAGAGGTGGGCCCTCGCGATGATTGGTTGATGTTCTTGTCGATGCTCCGCTGTTGTTTGATTGACAAGAATATCACGGGCCGTAATTCTCGTCACACTCTGGTGCATGCTGTGTACACAACCGCCAGTCATGTCGTCGTTGAACAGCACTACTACGTGATCTGTTTCTGTGCCGGATTATATATATTGCAAAGTTACTGTACCGCTACGGTCCAAATATACGGAAATGTATCAGTAAAAATATTTACAAAATAACTTCAACGTTGGTGTCTTCTGTGTTTGAATGTCAATAAAACGTATAGCATATTTTCGGTATTACCGTTTAATGACAAATCGACGACACTGTGTCGTCCTTATGTTAGGTCGAAAATTCAAATAAACAACAAAATACCGACAGTTACACATTTGATATTATTCAATACAGTACTTATTGATGTGTAATGCCACGGACTTAGATATAATTAAACATCTTTGTTCAATAATGAAAAGCATCTCGATCCACTCCTTGAGCCGGCTTAGGTGTGAAATTTGCGACAGGTACAAAATACTAAACACACCTGTGTCCAGTGCTTGATTGATAGGTTTTGCGTCCGCTTCACTACCGAGTAGTTCGGTCAATCACTGGTAAGATGTACAGGTGTGAAAACCACGTGATTATGTGGATATCCAATGCAATAACCTGAATTGAATTAATAATGTTTAATAAGATACAATGTATCATAAACAAAATTATAGCGGATACGTACGTATATACTGGTTTTATTCGTCTTTGATTAGAATTATGATAACGGAATATTTTCAGTATATAGGTTGTTTCTATAATTTTGTAGAGGTAGGGGTGCTGCCATGATATAAATGTAAATTAGAAATGTTTTATAATACTTTGGCAGTGCGATCACATTACATTATTACCATGCTGATATGATATTTAAACATTATTAGCTGTATACATGGATAATTACAATGGCACATGTAGTCACAGGTAAAGCATAGTTTCAGGTAGATTCAAGCATATCACACCTGCCGGTTGAAATAACAGACCTGTGCTCTAAGGGGGTTAGAGGTGTGATCAAACACCACACAAGTTCTGTATTACCACTGTCATAATTATGCTGTAATGAGTTAATTGGAGATTCCCAGGTAAGACCCACAGGTAAGAAAACTGTACCTGGTAATCCAATTCAATTCAGTTTATTGCTTTGAAAAGCCACATAATCACGTGGTTTCACACCTGTATATTTTACCTGTGATTATCCAAACTACTCGGTAGTGAAGCGGACGCAAAACCTATCAATCAAGCACTGGACACGGTGTGTTTAGTGTGATGTACCTGTACCCAAATTTTAAAACTAAGCCGGCTAAAGGAGTGGATCGAGTTGCTTTACATTATTGAACCAAGATGTTAAATTATAACTTGTGTATATTACATGTATATGGAGAGAAAAAGTTTAACCTTCATAATTCAATTATATTTTCGAGATAAATATAATCACGGACTCAGATTATCTAAGTCCTCGATATAACTTAGCATCGCATCAATAAGTACTGTATTGTATAATGATATTCAATGTGTAACTGTCGGTATTTTGTTGTTTATTTGAATTGTCGACCTAACATAAGGACGACACAGTGTAGTCAATTTGTCATTAAACGGTAATACCGAAAATATGCTATACGTTTTTTTGACACTCAAACACAGAAGACACCAACGTTGAAGTTATTTGTTAACATTTTTCACTGATACATTTCCGTATATTTGGACTGTAACGGTACAGTAACTTTGCAATATATATAATCCTGCACAGAAACTGGTCACGTAGTAGTGCTGTTCAACGACGACATGATTGGCGTTTGTGTACACAGCATGACAAAAGGTGATTACGTGTTGTCATCCAATTATAGGCTAATGTCGATTGGATGTCTTGTGATATATATTAACCCTTATAATAATAATTTATTTTATTAAAGAGTCACATATCCATTCACAATTTAAAGTTTCTAGTTGAAACAAAATTGATAGAATTAATTATCCGGCCAAGTTGACCTATGAGACACTATTTCAACGTTAAATACAGATTACTGTAAAAGCATAATATTTCGTTGGGGATTTAATTTCGTTTATTTCGTGGTTTAAAGAAAACCATGAAATATAATCCCAACGAAATTTTAATCGCACGAAATAGAAATTAGCGAAAATATGAAATAAACTATTACTTTAATTACAAACCATGCTGTATTTACATTTAGACACAGGTCATGATAAACGGTGTACTTATCGTCACAGACACAGAGTTAAACACTTATAACTATAGCGCGTCAATCAAGCGTTTGTTACATCGCTCTTTGTATGTAAATTATAGAGCATGACGGATTTGACCGATACCCATAGTGTGAGTTTATCTCGCCGGGTCTTACCTGAACCTCGCAAGCAGTACGGTGACCATCGGGCGATGGTCGATCTATTGTTTTCCACTGACTGGGGTGAAGCGAGGTGTGAAAATTTCACCTGGAGTGGATGGGTGATCACCTCGGGCGATGTACGGTAAGTCTTATTGTCCAGGTGTCAAACATAAAATAACTGGGTTTGAAAATATTGATTTCACGAAATATTTTCCCCACGAACTTGTCCCAAATCCAAAACAACGAAATTTAACCACCAACGTAAATATATGCTTTTACAGTATACTATGATTTAAAAATTAAAGTACAAATCAACTTCTCCACGGTCGGTTGCTGGTTACTTAATCAGATAATGAAATAACAAGATTTTTCCTTTGTTAAAGAAATAATTAACTGGGCCAACCTACCTGCAAACATATAAACATGCACACGTATGTACAATCAATCATATCAACATGTTTTTTTCATAACAACCACTTACCTATACATTCAACAACATTTTGCACATACTTGTACAATTATACCCTCTTGTCAAATACAGCTTTTTATACATTACATACCAAGTCAACCCACTTTTTCACTAACATTTTATGCGAGGACCAGGCTGCCTGCGCTAAGTAAAACGAATTCAGTACAAATGTCACTTTAGTATTTGAACATTGTGTTAGCAGGAAAAAAGTATTTCAGTATTAGCAATAGCAAAACAGTCCTATAAATAAATATTTGCTTTTGTCTATTATATTTTAACATGAACACCGATAATTCTCATAATACATTGTCACAGTTCCTTAGTTTAATGATTTTTCCTTGACGCTTACAAGTAGTGATTACATTTAATTATCCTTCAATGCTTAGTTAGAAAGTTCATACAGACCAACAGCTATATTTATACACCTACAATTTCAACATACATGTCCAATACAATGTACATCCACATGTAAGGTTTCTGTGCACGATTATACATTACAAACAAAGTAAACCTACTTTCTCATAATAAAATTGTATGCATGGGATGCTTGCACCAATTAAAAAAGAATTCAGAACGAATGTCACTTTCAAGTTTAAATATATTGTACAACAGGAAACAGAAAAAGAAATACCAAATGTCACTGCGAGTACATGCACCAGAATGTGACGAGAATTACGGCCCGTGATATTCTTGTCAATCAAACAACAGCGGAGCATCGACAAGAACATCAACCAATCATCGCGAGGGCCCACCTCTCTACCGCGCGTGATTGACAGGTATATCAACCAATGAAACGGTGCCATTTTCGTGTAAGATCAGTGCACAGAACTTATCTTAACACATATTGTATATCAATTACATCATTCACACGGCAATATATTTTATCTATATATGTATTTGATAATGATTACTAATACTACTGGAACTATGAGTGAAATGTACTGATACCTAATATATTACGTTAATACAGAGAAGGTATCTGGTTATGATAGAAAGGAAACCAAAACAAAATACCTTTAGTTTATATATTATTCTGATTGTCATGGTTGACCTGAAGCGGAAACGTATATACTACTTACGGCTTTATATGTCTCTGTCTGAAGACAGGTAATACAATATTCAATATTAATTCTGATAATTCATATATTTAACAACCGGATCACGCTTAGCCTTTTATATAAGAAGTTTCATAGGTTCTAAATTTTAGTAATCACAGGTTCGTTAGACGAGAGCAACTGTTTAGACTATACACCAAAGTCGTATATATTGTAATATAACGTCTCTGGTTAAGAATAATGCTCTATTTTTTTTCTCTCTTTACTTTATACAGTTTTGATAACTGACATACGGATGCACATTATCTTTCTGAAATGGTTAAGTTCGCTTTAAATGAATAAAGAAACAAGATATTTCGAAAATTTCGTTCACTTTAAACACATAAGTGTACGTAACTTAAATGGTATTTTTTCTAATGAAAGCCTTTGTGGAGATCATTGTCATTATCACTCGAAGTTTCAACAACCCGGGAGCTTACATTGCTGTTTTAGGAAGTTAACAGGAGTACCTCGGATACCAGATGTGTAACTCATTAGTGTATTCATGCAAAAGATACATTGTTGAAATGTAAACATACATTGTTGAAATTCATACATTCCGATGACGTCACGTTGTTGACTGACAGGACGGCTGGATTGTGTGTTCATTTACATACGTTTACTTTGATGACATAAATGGACGCGTTTTATGTAAAGAAAAAGGCTATAAATATAAGGATTAACTTTCTATTCAATTTAGGTTATCGGGTGATAACTACAATGGAACCCGGGTAAATTATTTTTTCTTTATCACCCGATAACCTAAACTAAATAGAAAGTTCAACCTTAAATATTATAACATGAAACATTAAATCAGAAGGGATATTCTTACGACAGTACAGGAAAGATAAAGTTCCATTTAATTGAAATTATATCAGTAATGATTAAAAAAACACCAAAATATGAATAAAATACATTTATGTTAAATACAATAGAAATTAAAAGCTGAGAGGACAGGTGATCGGGAATCTCCTTACTAAGAGGATTATATAAATCACAAAACTATTAACAACATAAAAAACGATTGAAAGGTATATGAAGCAAAATAGGAACGTAAACTGTCTTAACATATATATATATATACAGTGGTTCGTTTATGAACATTTACACAATCGGTTCATCATTTGCACGAGTTTATCAATAAATACTGGACAACTAGTACCTCGGACCGAACGGAGCCGGGGGATATAGTTTACGTAATATAAGTTGTATACGACATCGGGACGTACTTATCGTTCGTCATTAAATATCGTTAATATTGAGAGTTCATATTGTGTCTTTGATTATTATATGAGTGATCAGAGACGTATATACTGGCTTCATGTGTCCCTGGAGTGATGTATCAAAGCACCAGTTCAGCAATACGGTAAAAGTTATGCATTATTCTCAAATGGTCGTTCATTTCGATCCTAACCCTGGCCGTAGTACAAAATAAGCATTATTTCCTTGGTCTTTATTTATTTCATTCGAAGTAAATATAAGTGTACTATCGACCTGTGTTATTATATCGTTTTGATTACGGAATTAGAGCAACCGTCGTTACATAGCTATACCGAGAACACGGCCAGCAAGGCAGGGACTATAGACTGCCTCACCTGTACGGGCTTCGCCGGAGCGCGGCTACATCAAAGGGAATACCGCTGTGCGAGTGAGCGGGACAACGACTTAATTTTCGGGGGCCAACGACCAGTTTTCGGGAACAAAGGCACAATCTTATTGAATTGTTATGTTCCTGAAAATTGGTTGTTGTCCCTGAAAATTGGTTGTTGTTCCTGAAAACTGGTCCATGTCCCGACAACTTGGATATGGTTTTTAAATTTAAATGGTGCTCCGCTAATTTGGAGAGTGTTTCCGTAATTTGGGCCATGCAAATATGATTTAGATTGTACATCATTAAGTTAGCCATGCATAGATTATTTAGCTGGTACGTCATTAAGTTGGGTCATGAATTTATGATTTAGATTGTGTTTTGTAAAATTCAATGCTAATTGAAGTTTACTGGTATAATAAGGTAGATTAAGTCGTAGAATTGATTTTTTCGTCCTTAAGTGTTTCTCAGTGTAAATGACACAGGGTTTGAAGCGAGGCACATTATGTACATGTCAGACCATCGTTGTGAGTCGTCACTTCGCTCCTATAACTGTTTTGTGTCTTCAAATCAAAAGAAAGCCCTTAGCACGTCTCTATCTGCCATGACAAGGGGAACTATCCCGCCACCGCGTCCCGTAGAATTCAAAATGGCGATCCCTCACTCTGGTCAGTCTACCGAATCCTCGCAGGCGTCCGACATCATACCAGTTTCCCTGTCTTCAAACAGTCAGGTAAATGTTAATTCAACCAGCAATATTATGTCTACGCCTGCAGGGTTCTTTGCAAATTCCTCTTTCAAAGACTGTGTATTTAACTTCAACAGTTGAACATTCCTAGACGAAGCGTGGCGATGAAGCGTGGTGTTACCGTATTACTGCTGTAACTTATAGGCTTCCGCAGATCGTAAAATGGGCTAATTTGTACAAATGAACACTGATTGGAATGAATATGGCAGATGTTATTGAACATGTAAGATTTGAAAAACTGATGAAATATTTGTACTGAGCATATCATTTTTATATTTTTTATTGAATTCTTCCACGCACTATTTTTTGATCCCTCAAAATGGTTCTGGCTGTTGGGCTGTTCCAGGAATTGAGCTTTCGCAATCAGTAAGTGCGGTAAATTTGAATTTGGACATTAAAAAAAATCGCACAACCAAATGGAAATTGAAAATGGTAAATATATATAAGCATTATATATATAGCGCGCTTCATGGAATTTGCCTTTGTCCATGCAGTTGGCATTCATAGGCACTGAAAGCAGTTCAGTGCTGAAATGTTTCACTCGTGCTGCCCACTCGTGAAAAATATCAAAATATTAGCCACACCTGTGAAATATATTTGTTATTACTGAAGACACCATAAAATGTCCTCTATATATATGTGCTACAGGAACTTGCAATGCACACATGTGCGAGTCATTTCCCATTGAACAATCACCATGGTTTTCACTAAGTAAATTGAGCTAGTAGTGTGGTGGTTTGCAGTATTGCTTTTAATGAGACCATCGCGTCATAACTACTTAAATATCCAGGTAAGCCATACAGGCCCTAAGGGCCTAATTTCCACAGGTTGTCTTTTGTCCTTATAGTTGTGCATGTTCAGTTTTGAGACCAAAGACCAAGTTGGTTGCAAGGGAATTTGACAGTTAAAGGTTGTTATCAGTTTCTTAGTGAGAGGTCTGCCAAAACTTTCAGTCTGAGGTGTGTCCTGTTCCCCAGATTTTTAGACACCCAGTGGTTCCAGGGGGAACCATGGGTCTGTACTTCATCTGTTTGTCCCTCTTTACATCCCTCCGAATTCTGTCTGCCGTTAAAAAAATGTTCAGGGCATATCTTCTTTACTATTTTACCTGGAGTAACCATATTTGGTATGCAAGTGTATCTTTGGATGGCAGAGTATAAAGTACAAAAAGTAGGTCACTGTGACCTATGGTTTGACCTTTGACCACAACCTCTGAAAAAAGACTGTCCGGGGATAGTTTCTGTATTATTTCACCTGAAGTAACGATATTTGTTGTGCAAGTACATCTTAAGATGGTTGAGTATCACATACAAAAAGTAGGTTACTGCGACCCACGGTTTGACCTTTGACCTTATCCTTTGAAAAAGTTTGTCTGGGGCATATCTTCTATACTATTTCACCAGGAACTTATAACCAGATCTGGTATGCAAGTATGTCTTAGCTTGCGGAGTGCAGAAGACAGGTGGTGACACTGTGAACTGTATCCTGATATAGGTGTACAGCTTGGTAAATAAAGAAATCATTACCGATGGGAGACTGGATTGCTTTGCAATAACTTGCTTTGTTATGTTTCATTTTAACTGGATCAGAAGGAAAAGATGGCTGCTAGAATTTTATTTTTTTACGTCACTTTTCTAGTCTGTAGATTATAAGTATACAAAACAATATCAAATACAGTAGTATTAAGTTTTGAACAAAAGTCATCACATGATACATATTTTTTGTGACATAATTATCAGTACAATACATTGAGTCAGAACAGGTAAAAAGAGAACAGAAAAGGTCAAAATGTCATAAGACTAATTAGGATCTTACAATAGGGGCATAAAGATATCTTTTATGTAAAACATCATTTTCATTTCTCATTTAGGTTCTGGAGTTGCTGATCACAAAGTGTCTGATGGAAGCAGATAAAATGAAGATGCAGAGCATAGCTTTCCCTGTACTTGGTACAGGGAAATTGATGTACCCCCAGCATCTTGTAGCTAAAACCATGTGTGACACTGTCAACAAATATGGCAGCAACAGAAAGACCAATATCAAGACTGTAAAGTTTGCTATTTTTGAAAAGGATGTCTTACAGGTAAGATTTTATCCAGGTGCGAGTGATGAAAAAATTGTTTGAACGACAAACACTGAAAATATTGTGTAATAAAATGTTTATCATTTGTATACCACTAGCTTATTTGTTTCTATATTTATAGAAAGTTGAAGAAATAACATATCTTCTAACTGATATCTTTGAGATCGTTAGTCCCTGACAGATGTAAACAAATAGAAAATTTGCATGGAGCAATACCATATACATCTTTAAACTTAATATATATGTAGAAAAATATTTTTAAAACAATATAATCGTTACTGGCTTTTATATATGCACATTTACACTTTAAATGATGCTGCTATCCTTACAATCTTTTACATCATAAAATTTCAAAATGATTTGTTTATTACGAATTATTACCTATGCGGAACACCTTTGTGTTTATACTATTTCCTAGTCAAGGAATATAATTTATAAAACTTAAATGATACAATGTATTTGTCAGGACATTGTTTTCACATTTTTATTTTGCAAATATTTAAACCTTTTCTTGTATAAGAAATTGTTGGATTGTTTTTCATGCTTATGGCTTGTCATCAATGTATTAAAAAAACTCAGCTCAATGTGGTACAAACAATGACTGTTACTTGATAGTTCAGTTTGGTTTTGTATAATTCAAACAATTGTTCATACATGAACCCCACAGGAGCATTATACTTATAGGACAAGGGATCATTGATAGATATCATTTATATCGACATTATGACTTTAGCCCACATGTTTCTCCAATGATTACACTCCCAAATTTTAATCATAAAATTGTGACACTCTCTCCTGGGATAGGCGATGTTGTGTTTGTCATAGGATGATACTGTGGTGTGATACACAACTACATTGTATCACACTACATCCACTTCTGTATCAGTACACTTCCACTATAGACCTATCACACTACATACACTTCTTTATCATTACACTTCCGCTATAGATATAGACCTATCACACTACGTCCACTTCTGTATCAGTACACTTCCACTATAGACCTATCACACTACATCCTCATTTGTATCAGTACACTTCCACTATAGACCTATCACACTACATACACTTCTGTATCAGTACACTTCCACAATAGACCTATCACACTACGTCCACTTCTGTATCAGTACACCACCGCTATAGACCTATCACACTATGTCCACTTCTGTATCAGTACACTTCCGCCATAGACCTATCACACTACGTCCACTTCTGTATCAGTACACTTCCGCTATAGACCTATCACACTACATCCATTTCTGTATCAGTACACTTCCGCTATAGACCTATCACACTACGTCCACTTCTGTATCAGTACACCTCCGCTATAGACCTATCACACTACGTTCACTTCTGTATCGGTACACCTCCGCTATAGACCTTTCACACTACGTCCACCTCTGTATCAGTACACTTCCGCTATAGACCTATCACACTAAATACACTTCTGTATCAGTACACTTCCGCTATAGACCCATCACACTACATCCACTTCTGTATCAGTACACTTCCACTATAGACCTATCACACTACATCCACTTCTGTATCAGTACACTTCCGCTATAGATCTAGACGTATCACACTACATCCACTTCTGTATCAGTACACTTCCGCTATAGACCTATCACACTGCATCCACTTCTGTATCAGTACACATCCGCTATAGACCTATCGCACTACATCCACTTCTGTACAGTACATTTCCGCTACAGACCCATCACACTACATCCACTTCTGTATCAGTACACCTCTGCTATAGACCTATCAACCTACATCCACTTCTGTATCAGTACACTTCCGCTATAGACCTATCACACTACATACACTTCTTTATCATTACACTTCCGCTATAGATATAGACCTATCACACTACATCAACTTCTGTATCAGTACACTTTCGCTATAGACCTATCACACTACATCCATTTCTGTATCAGTACACCTCCGCTATAGACTTATAACACTACATCCACTTCTTTATCAGTACACTTCCACTATAGACCCATCACACTACATCCACTTCTGTATCAGTACACTTCCGCTATAGACCTATCACACTAGCTACATCAACTTCTGTATCAGTACACCACCGCTATAGACCTATCACACTACATCCACTTCTGTATCAGTACACCTCTGCTATAGACCTATCACCCTACATCCACTGCTGTATCAGTACACTTCCGCTATAGACCTTTCACACTACATCCACTTCTGTATCAGTACACTTCCGCTATAGACCTTTCACACTACATACACTTCTGTATCAGTACACTTCCGCTATAGACCTATCACACTAGCTACATCCACTTCTGTATCAGTACACTTCCGCTATAGATCTAGACCTATCACACTACATCAACTTCTGTATCAGTACCGTAAAAACCCATGTAATTTGCACACTTTTTTTTCAGAAATTTAATACCCAAAGTGTGGGGGGGGGTGCGTAAAATACACAGGTATAGAAAATTTCAAGTTTTTTTCAGGAAAAGATCGACGATTCTGAGAGATCGCCATCTTGGATTATGTCCCTTGGTACACGGAACTCTAAGACAAATGACGATCAACAAATTTATTTATGTCAAACATTAATAAAAGATACATAATGTGTTGTTATGTGAGTTTATGTGAAAAGTATTAATAAATAG